>NC_042495.1:3734295-3740929 GCF_005508785.2 Acyrthosiphon pisum | reverse complement strand
TGATGACAGACACAAAAATAAAAAAAAAAAACACACATCATTGTAAAATCAATACATTCATCGTTCCACTCAGAATCTAAAAAAAAACACACATCATTGTAAAATCAATACATTCATCGTTCCACTCAGAATCTATAAAACTGCATTTAAACATCTGCACTATAGATATTATGTAGGCACTATGTTATACTGAATTTTAATTGTAATTGTATACAAATTGTAACTTTTTAACTGTATATAATAATGTATACTACTACTATAATAATGTAAAATAGACTTTATAGACTTATTAGTTATATTTTGTTTAACATTTAAGAAGTTTCCTGTAGTGATACTAACTTATTTTTTCAAATGATTAATTAACATAATTTTCAAATCATCATAGTTCTCATATCTTCTAAACCTGTCATCAAAAACTATTATCCTTAGTACCTACATAAAATTTAATAACTTAGAAACTATTAGTTCAAACTATGTTCATAAATATTATCGAACAAAATATCTCCTAAACAATTTGCTATAAAAATGGGTGGTTCTCATTTGAAAAAAGTTTGTATCGCCACAGGACACTCCTTAAATATTAATAAAACCAGCTTTTGGTTCACATTTAAATAATAAAGTTAGTATCACCAAGTAACATTCCTTAAATTGCATAAAAAATTCGGAGGATTTTAAAATTTGAATAAATTTACTATTAAATGAAACAATGAGGGTGAAAATGCTAGGCTAATCATTCTGTAAATTCTTATTTTATTGACACAGTACTTAAGAACACAGCCATGAACATAATCCTCTAATGTGTAATGTGAATGACTATAGTACACGCTCTTTACCTACAATAGGATCAATAAAAAGTGAGCCACGATTGTCGAGCACATTTTTCATCAGGGTTACTCCATTTTTTTTCCCGCGTAAAATAAACCACGTATTCTAAGTAAAAATAAAACTGTGTTGATAAAATTCGATGAGCTATTATTGGTTTAGAAAAAGACTTACCACCAAATGTAGAAACAGCAAAAACAGCCGTTAGATGCGTGACATCTTTAGGTCTAAAATCTTTGTGGTGGTAGTGGGATACATCTTTAGACTTTAGCTTGGGCTAACATTTTAAATTTATACTTGTGGATATAATTATATTTTCTATAGGTTTTGTGAAATCATATATTTATCATTCTAAATCAGTTAAAAAATATTATATACATTTATATACCTAGATATAAAATATATGTGTATTATTTTTTCCTATTTTTATTTTTTTGCTTTTTTATCATGATATTATAAATGTTTAATCGTTTTAATCTTACGGACGTTCGATATTATTCCCTTCTGGGGTAACATCAAACTTGACGGCTCGGTTTTACGTCCGAGTCCGTGCCCCAGTATATATTGTTATCTATATTTCAGTGGTCTTAGTCGCCCACATGATTGATCTCCAACGGTCTCGTGTTCGGCGGTAAATCAATATTCGAGAGCGCCCGGTGGACGGTACAGGTAACCGCGGGGTACCTATAGGGGTGGTTATAAACAAAATGGTACTCACAATGTGTATAGGTACCGCAAGGGACATCAACAGACACGCATAACCATTTGCGGACGATACTACGATATATGAGTATCTGACGGGAATACGAGACGTGCACGTGTCCGCCGGGCCCAGTTGGCACACCAACAATGTCGGCCGGTCACGGCAATACGCGTATTTTTAGATGGCCGCCGGCCGTTCGCGGGATGTACGCGGAACCCAAAATTAGAGACACAATTTGTCACGGTGTTGAATGGATAGTATTTGCGTGCATTCTAGTGTATGCGTGTGTGTTATCACGTGACCATACACCAGTTCGTGTTACTGAACTCTGTCGGATCGCACAGGTGTGCGTCGTATATGCATCGCGCTATAATAATATAATAATAACGTCCTGCATTTCATAAATGCTATTTTTTAAATATATATATATGGGACTTGTAATAATAAGGAACTCCGTCATCGCCCGAGGGAAGTGGACGTGAGAAAATTGTATATATTTAGGACGAAAACCGTAGCTAATGACGAATAATTTAATTTGTTCGCTCGTCGTGGTTAAATGATTTAAAGCTCGAAGACTATAATATGGCGTCAAGTAAAATATAAATCCTCTTTTCTCTTAAAATGCGTACATTGTGAATGATGCTTGAAATATTAAAATAAATACAGTAGGTAAACCAACGCTAAAAAATTATATGATTAAAATGATAATACCTGAAAAATTTATATTTACATATATATTAATATATTATACGACTCCAAGTTATAATATACCTATATAGTAGGTACACAACATTAAACCTTCTGTACGCCCTTTATAATTTATAAAAATTATGTTTGTTAGCATTGACTTTTTTGCATTAGCCAACCAATACCATTAATCATTATATTTAATATTATTACTCTATGATATTAACATACAACATATTTTCTACTACTGACATTATTACAATACGGTTTGATAGTAGGCAGGTATACTTTTTATTATACTCGGTGGCATAGTCATATGTGGGGAAGGGTGTTTTGGTGTTGTAATAACACCCCCAACCCTCATTCATATTTATACAAAAAATATATTTACTAAGTTCTTCAGATACATAAAAAATATGTTGTCATGTAGTTATTGTATTTCATGTTTTATAATAAATATGAAGACTGATAACTATAATGGAAAGTATGTTAACCTCCCTCCCACCACAAATTCTATTTAAATTTAAAAAAAAACCTGGTATCGCGCCTGACTGTACTATATAATATACTATATTATAACCATTGTTGGTTCAATGCACATTGTATAATTATTAACCATTTAGGTAAACATTACTATGTATTTTTACATGAGATTTTTGTTGTCAACATTCAACATCCTTGTGCAGGTAAATAATTTATATTACGAGCTAGGATGATGTTTCAAGTTTCAGTAAAATACGATTAAATAAATGAATAATATATTATATAGATTGATATTGTCAACACAAGGATAAGGTGGAATACAGTAGCTACCTATAGCGTATACAGTAGCAGTCTTCTCGTGTGATCAATTATTTAACCGTTGGTAAACCTTTGTCGTTTATCCTTGTCACGGGTTATTATCAAATTATAAATTCCATCACAAGAGAACCGGCGGCATGGCGTCTTGCCAAATCATGTTTATCTCTCGCTCGTTCGTTGACACCACGGGCATCGATTTGGCTTAGCCGTTTGACAAATGAATCTGTGGCCCTTTTCTCGTTCAGCCCGCTGAGGTGGGTTACCTATATAATATATAGACACATGATTTCTTGAGGGGTGTGGTAGGGAAAAGTGGCATAGGTTAATTGAGCCGAAAAGATAACAAAAGCTATGAGCAGCTTTACACACCTCCACGCCGACGATATTATTGTACTAAGAGCGGTGCAACGTAGGGTGGCGTATTAAGGTGGTGTTGGTGGTGGTGGAGGTGGTGATAGTGGTAGTGGTGGTGGTGATTTGTTGGTGTGAGAAACGTGCGCCAGACACGCGTATAGGTATAACCATGTGCGCCTGCAGCCCCGGTGTCTGGGGGTTAGGTGGGACGGAAATGTATACCGGAAGATGATATCCTCTCGATCGTAAATTTCCGGTACCAAAATTTCTCTGACTCTCTATATCTCGGCGCGTTCGCCGCCGCAAACACTTCTTCTTAGCTCTAACTTATTGCTCTCCTCGTCGGGTTTGATTCACAACCATTTTATAGTGGGTGAAAGCATATACAGATAACTATATATAATATATACAACTATGCACCTACTGTATACTGCACCACATCGAGCGCAGACAATGATAGTTTTGGTACATTAGAGTTATGGGTTCCGAAAATCACCGGATGCCTTTTTCAAACAAAATTTATGATGACAAAATATTATTTCTATTAATTGTAATTTGTAGGTATTACGTACTTACCTAGGTACGTATTTAATAATATAAAATAGTATATTATGCACTAGTTAATATAATAAATTACTACAGGTTAATACCTTACACTATTTGAATACTTTGCAGACACTCATTAATATTGATATTTATAATTTTTTAATTTGAAGATTTAAGTATATTTGAGTATTTTTGTATTTTAATATTTGAAATACTCATAATTCGCTTAATAAATTTATTATTGTAAGAAACTATCAAAACAACACAGACAATGTTCTTACCTTTAAGTTTAATAAATTGTCAATGTCCTCTAATATCGAAGCTACCAACACAAAATTGTTTTTTTGAATTTGAATTATTTTACGTTTGTATGATAGAGAGGGGGCAAAGACAATACACGCGGGTAGCTACGACGTCCCTCATCAATTTGTTTCCGTTCTATGTGGTATAAAGAAGATATTAATAAGTAACAGTGTTTTGATTAATTTATTCAAGTCTTATTTAGATAAGATAATTAACACAAATATTGTATGATTAAAATCAAAAACTACGGTAAATATGTACGACGATAAAAAAAGACAGATTTTTTATAGGATAAGTTAATTTATTTGAGTGGCATTTTTACTGAAATAATTCATTTTTTCTCGGCTATATATCGGTTATTCATCAACTACCTATTTAAATTAAAAACGGTAAAATATATAATTTCTTTAATTACTTTTGCTTGTAAAAATATTTTGATATTAATATAATTTAGTTGAATAAATAATAAATTCCATCATTTTAAATATTTTCCACAAACTTGTCTAAATAATAGTACAAAAGTATTTCGTTTATTATCTCGTTGGTTACCTCTACATTTTAGTAGTTACGAGGTAAAATAAATTACAATACTTTTCCTACACCTCCGGAACGTAATTGCATTAATACTTTTCAAGAATTGTGGGGGAATAGTAAAAGGGATTTCCGGTCTTTTTGAACGTCGCTAGTGGAAACGTATCTGACACAACCACTCCTCTCGCGCATATATACGTATTATAATGATATCACGAGAGCATTATTATGGCATTTCCATAACTAAAATAGAACTCCTGTGTAGAGCTCAAAGAAAATAATATAAACAAGTTTTTTATTACAACCAACATTTTAAATCTTGAGTAAAAGTGTATACTTTATTACGATTTATGTTTTCAGAGTTTATGCAAGTTCGTATATTATTATACATAAATTTAATTTTGGTCAAATTCATTATAACTATTAATCAATTTTTTAAAAAATCGAGGAACTCACTTCTCAAGGAGAGTATAGGTACCTCAACATTGAGTAGATCACTGTAACGTATTAAATTCAATGACAGCTATCATTATATTATACGAAAAATATAGATTTCCCCGGGCGAATAGTCCCAATCCACCTCTACATATACCTATGATTATAACCACAAATAATAGTTAAAAAGCAAAAAATCGAGAAGTACCTACAGTAGGCGTCGAGTGTGATTCACCATTGAGTAAGTCAATGTAATGTATATTTTATTAATTTTGAATTCAATGATAAATCTTCCTTACAAAAAAGAATGATCACCGAAGACTGACAGTCTATATTGTATATTTTATGCCACACGATAAATAAAATAAAAAAGGTGGTCAAGTAGGTGTCGCTCTGCTGTACAGTAGGTTACAAGTACGTCACTGTATGGATGGTATTCAATTTTTATTCAATGATATAAAATCATTGTATACGAAAAACGATTCTGAGCGAAGACGGGCGGTCAGCCTATGATATTGCTAAGTATTGTTTATGATATTATTGTGAATAACGTAATTTATTAACCTATTTACATGGAACCTTGTTTTAAATTTTCAATCTTAGCTATAAAAGTTAATCATTTTATAAATATTTAACTACAAAATCGTTTTTAAATTTGATAAATTTTGTCAAAAATCGAACTATTTAAATGCTTGATAAAAAAAATGGTGCATATGTATTTTCAATATTTTTCAACTGCTATTGAAACATATAATATCAGGAGCTTTGTATTAATTTTTCACGCTTCTTGACCAACAAACAAAATTGTATTGACATTTATAGAAATAAAAATTTAAAAAATTTCAAACACCCGTAAACATCTCAAAAACTGTCAAAATATTTTTTAAATAATGTTATTAAGTACCTATAGTAATTGTTAAAATAAACATGTGATATAAATTTCAAGTGTCTACGGTTATTTTGAATTATAAAAAGGTGGGTAAGTGGATGTCGCTCTGCTGTACAGTAGGTTAGAAGTGGGTCACTGTATAATGGACAGTATTAAATTTGAATTCAATGATATAATATCACTGTATAAGAAAAACGATTCTGAGCGGAGACGGTATATCAGTCTATGTATTAGACATATATATACTTATCTATGGTATTAAAAAAAAATTGACCTATAATAGGTACCTATAATAAATTCCAAATTAATCATATCATAATATCTAATAGGTACTTATAAGTTATAACGCGTTAAACATCAACAAAAAACCGTGGTAAAATCATAGATATATAATAGTATACTTTAGAAGTTTCAAGTACCCACGAATAATATTATACAATCACAACAAAATAACTAAAATAGTTATCCTAGGTTTTTAATATGTAATTTCGTCCAAATTTGTACTTAAAATGACTATAAAAATAAACTGTGTAAATGTATTTTTTAGAATTTTTGGTAACAGA
>NC_042495.1:3714085-3733400 GCF_005508785.2 Acyrthosiphon pisum | reverse complement strand
CGGCGCGTTTGAAACTATTGGAAAAATTTTACTTCTTGTACCCCCCAAAGTACCAACTAGATTCACTTTCCTATCAGAAAAGGTACTGTTGAAGAAAATCCAAGCACTTTTACTGTCCTAAAACGTGATGACAGACACAAAAAAAAATAAAAAAAAAAATAAAAAAAAAAATAAAAAAATAAAAAAAAAAATAAAAAAAAAAACACACATCATTGTAAAATCAATACATTCATCGTTCCACTCAGAATCTAAAAAATCGCTAATTGATAAATCGAGAATACAATGTTGTAAAAATCTGAACCTCAAACGGTCATAAAAATTTAATTTGACTTTCTTATAGATATTTTTTCTTTTTGATAAAGGTAGATAAAATTATGAGGAATCTCGTATTACATTTAAAATCTTCGATTTAAAAAGAAAAATTTTTAGGAATTTCTAACTCAAATAATTTGCAAATTTTCGTGATTTTGTATACCTTTTATCAAAATTTGAACTAAAATGCTTGTAAAAAAAATTGTAACTATGTTTTTTTAATATTAACTAAATCCCATTGTAACAATAGGTACACCTATTAGGAGTCTTGTATTCAATTTTCAAGCTTTTTGTCCAAACAAATACAATTTTATTGACATCAATAGAAAAAAAACTGAAAAATACGTTAACAGCTCAAAACAAGTCAAAATAATTTGAAAGTTTTATGGTTTACAGAAAATACTAATATAAACATTAAGTAAACATTTCATGTATCTACCGTCATTTGTTTTAGAATTACACCAAAAACCAAAATTGATTTTGTCGAAAACCTGTTTTGCGTAAAAATTACAGTTTTTCTTTATTTTTTTTCTCAGTGCATACTGCTGGGAATTTAATGCTTTTAAACTCTAAGCATTTTTTCAACTAAAAAAAGTGTTTTCAAATAAAATAAACACAATTTTTTGTGAAATCAACAGGCACATTAATATTATATTATGCACCGCTCAGAATCTAAGACCCCAAAAGATCAAAACCATCCATTAGATTGGTAGGTAATCAATTGATCATTAACATTAATATTATTACTATTAATACTATTGCCTATATTAGTAACTTATATTATAATTAAACTATGTGTACTATCTACACACCTCACATGCTGTATTGCAAGGATCAGAATTTGCACTTTGCAGTACCTACCTACATTAATTATTTGTACAGTTAATGTAAAATCTATATTATCTTAAGGGGCTGAATAGCCAATAAGTGTACTAGGGATACAGAACATTTACAAACAAAATATATAAGTAGGTAGGTGGTAAAAGTAAAACTAAACAAATGAGCATAGAACAAGAACTTTTTTTGAGTAGAGAGTCACATATTGGTGACACTTATAACTAGTGAAGTATCAATAACTGCTTAGATACCGCGTAGGTACTTAAGTATTATATTTATACTTAAATATTTTGTGTTATATAGGTAGGTACTAAAATATAGTTACCTAATACCTATTACTTATTACAATTATTAAAACTAGTATTTTAACTTAGTTGACTGTTTGTTCTCTGTATGTTTGATTGAAAATATGTTTGTGACAGCATATACCGGGGGCTGTGCGGATTACCACTCAACATCTACCAATAGAACATTCAATTCTATTTGAGTTGTATTGTAAACAACTATTATATACTGTAATCCTCCCTCTGTCTTTTATCAACCAAAACAACAAATCAAACCAAGCCATCGTTTGGTACTTTAGCTAGGTTAAATAAAACGTTATTTACCGCGATAACCTATGTTTGTCAAAGAGTACTCCTCTTCGGAGAAGGGAAAGAAAATCTGCAATTGAATCGCGTCATAAAATTTCTCAAAAGCAAACATTGCCTCAGGAAAATGCAAGTATAAATGAGTCTTATGAGATGACGTATACCTTCATAAAATAACTGTATACTTATTTTTAGAAAATGCAAATTGTTAAAATAAATAAGTAAACTAAAATACTTTATTAAAAGTCAATACATCTGACTGGCGATCTTGACTTTAATAATTTCATTGCTTATATTCAAATTTCTATATATATCTTTATAAATTCAAATAAATAATTACTGCAATAGCAGTATTTCTCTAGGCAATTATAATTATATAAATGTATAATATAATATATTAAAAAAATACATTCATAACGTGCAAAGTAATAATAGATTTTTTATGTATAATAGAGAAAAAGTAGTGCTGTGTCAGAGGAATCAAAGGGGGGAGTAACCAGCTAGGGTGACACATTTTTAGTCCGGCTGCACTTTTTTGAAGGGCAAATAAAACGAAAGTTTTCTAATTTACAGTATTTTTTAGGAAGACATAAATAATCGGAAAATATGGATAATAATACATATTATATAGGTACACACTTTTTGGCGTGTTTGTAAATTCCACGGTGCCCGTAGGCGAACATTATTGTTTTCACAGTGGCCTTAAAAATATGTTGCATGTACAATTTATTACATCTCCCGCTGCAGCGGTATCGTGCATCAGTGTGTGAATACCTTTATGTTAGAAAGGCCATAGCACTTGCACCAAAGCATTTATACTTCGTTCGTATTATTTTCTAGTGTAAATTATTAACTTTTAGTTTGTATACCTACCTATAATACAGAAACAGAATAAAGTAAACACTCTGATACAAAATTGTATTTTTCGTGTTTCTCCGTATTGGCCATATTATAACAACAGCAATACCTATTCAGTTTGATAGTTACATTTTAGTGTTTAAACATTTAAAATGTTTTATATATACAATAATATTGTCTAGTCATTATTTTAGTACACTCTCATTTTTCGGCGTGACAATCCGAAAATAGTAAAACAGCCAACCCCGTTTAACTGAAAAACAGAAAATGTAATTTTACGCCAGAGGTTTCTTTCAATATTTTATTAGAATTTTTTTTTTTTAATACAATCGGAAAACGAATACAATTAAGTGGTGCCCAGTTTATATATTATTATATTTGCTCATGAGTGTGTGTGTATATTGTATATATATATATTAATATATTAAATACAAACTTGTAACAATATGGTTATTTATTTGTTTGTGGTGGATAAAAGGGTTAGGTTAGGATAAAAAGGGTGACATGCCGGCATATTTATTAACACGGCAATGAAAGAAATTCCTTAAAATGCATTAAATTATCCACTTAATTATATCAAATTATATAAATGGTTTTGATTCATTTAACCATAGTCCATAACAAATTTATTATAAATTATAATATAGATAGGTACAATTAAAAAAGTTTAATAATTTAAATTTTTTTTATTGTAATTTATTTTATAATTGTTGTGATAACTAATAACAGTCGTTAATTTTCAGACTGATTGAGCATATTTTTAGAGGAACAAATTATGTGTAAGTTAGATAATCATTTTTTCATTAGGAGAAATTCCATATTAAATTTAAAACTATGACAATCAGAAAATGTTTAATTACATAAAACATATACATAATTTAATATGCATATTATATTTTACATTATACACAGAATTATTATCTTTTAATAATTTACTAAGAATTCTCATCAAAATTGTTCAGTTTATTTTATTTGTTAAAACATTGTCCTGCTCATTTATATTCTTGTGACCTTGTTTGCAGTATTTGTGTATACATCTAATACATAATGTAGATATAAATATATCAAAATGCATGCAAAATTATAAAACCAGCCGATTTCAGAAAGTTTCTAGAAAAACAAAAATATATATTTACTCAGACAACCATAGGGTATGATCATAAAAAATAAAGAAAAGCTTCATATCCACGTAACGACAGTAGGTAGGTACCTTTTCTGTATTCACATAGCGTGTGCACTGTGCATCCTTCCGACAACGAGGTCTATGTTCGTCAATGGATTTCAAACGCCAAGGCAATTGCGATGGTTCACAGCAGGAGCTTTTCAAAACTTACCCCACACTTCGCTACCATTAGTACTTTCTATATAGCCGAGACGTCAAAAAAACCTTTCCCCTCCGGAAACTGTTTGCGGCTTTTGGCTGACCCTACCTTCAATATAACCGCAGCATAAAACACACACACTCACCTGTATATTATATGCTAATGTATACCTACATGCGCGCGCGCGCGCGTGTGTGTGTGTGTGTGTGTGTGTGTGTGGTATATTTACCTATTTATAATAAAAACTACAGTGTACGTAAAGTTTATACGATAGTCATTTGACTTCTACGACGTTAATTAAAATGAGTTGTTGATGCGCTACAGATGCATATATATTCATGTACTTGAAAACAATATTGAGAACTATATAAAGTGACATGAATTAAAAAGTAAAAACGTGAATACTAATTAGTAATTTATAGTTTACAAATGTTTTACAAATGTTGTACAGGTCGTTATAATCACATATACTAACTACTGATAAATGTATACGTTTTAGATATTAAGCGTGTGTTTGACGCTTTTGACTAATAAATGATGATAATAAGTGATACCTTGTAATTAGGAAATAAAACGCGTATTTTCTAAATACATTTTAAATTTTGTAGATTTTAGGTTTTATTTAATTATTTAAATAAATTTAAAGTATATCGTTAGAAGTCGTGTTAAGAAATACAATTGAATTCACACACAAATGTCACAAATCTTTTTATGTGTTAAAAACAGTTTTATATTTTATTAAAAAATGTCTAAAGTTGATTCAAATATTTTATGAATGGACATTATTCTATATATTTATTAAACGATTTGATTTTATATTAGACATTAGGTAGTTGATCCATACATTTTGATTCGTTGTTCACACATTATACACGATTTTTGATATTTCTTTTTAAACAGATAGTGAATAACTGCAAAAAAAGCTTAATGCGCCTGAGTTATGAGTATCCACAATCTGCAGGGGTTTCACCATACTAATCAAATATCATGCACAATCCAATGCACGATGTACGACACAATAATTTTCTTCAAGTATTTTCTCCATAGAATATTATACCTATAATCTATGCTCCCGGAAAAATCTGATTATTAAAATTACATTATTCAATTTTATTCCTCATAAAATTGCATTTTTGATAGGTACCTGTGGTTGTCACTTTATGGGTGTCTATAATTCATATTAAAGTTTTCATCTTGAATTATTAATTTTTACAGACAATTTCTGTGAGAGATTTAACATCAATACCTACATCTTATAATGGTAAGGAAAAATCTTAGTCTTTGTCATAAATACAGTTTATAATGAAATCATGTCAATAAGAAAATACTATACAAGCGTTTGAATAATATTCTATAAAGATTAAAAATTAATTGTTAAATTTAAAATTGAAATGTCAATAAAAAATAATACAAACATGACAAAATATGATATCGATATATCTATTGCATTCTTATATTCTTATAAGATATTCTTGTAAGGATATTTACCTGGCAGCTAAAATTACAAAAATATTGGTTAGCTAAAATACAATGAAAATTAAAATGTCTCCAGCTGATTTACACGCCATTATATCGGTATTTACCAGTACGCAGTGACATAACCAAGTCTACTGGGACCGTACGGACTCATTGACAATGTTCTAGTAGTTTTCCTCTATTAAACTTAAGCTTGATTTAATTTATATTAAGTATTAAATATTTAAATATTATGTTAGTTATAATTTTAAACATAATGTATATAATAATTAATAATTGTAAAGAACGAATTTCTTATAAAATCAATTATACTCTTATTTAAGTAATTTATTGTTTCCTAAGGTACCTACTATAGAAGTACCTATATTTATCTATATTAGATACCTATATAAAAATGTGAACTCTTATCCCCATATACCTATTCCGGTAGTAAATAAATAACTGTCATTATTTAAACGCACGGCATTAAACAAAATGTACTGTTTGTAATTTTCCGATTGAATTATTGGTTTTCCTATTCATAGCTTAGCGTTTAGGTGCACTTTTACGGTACCTTTCACATATAAATAATAATCGAAATAATCAAAATAATTAATTAATTACAATTTATTTGTTATTTAAAATCACGGAATCAACTTCCGTTCAATTTTCTGTATTTTAGACTAGCAGTTTTTGCATACATTGGTTGCTAATAAATATATCTAAAAAATAATGTTTTCAGTTTACTAAAAACATATAGGTATAATATAGTATACATATACCTAATAAATACTAATCAATATAACCCAATAATTATCACCATATTATAATTATTTTACTCTATTATTATTATTTTTCAGTGTATGAAAATCATAATTTTTTTTAAATGATGAATACTTATAAAATGCATTTAGGTACTACTTATGTAATCATACTTTAGAGTCTATAGTTTAGACGATGTGTATCTAGGATAAAAATCACTAATAAATATTATAAGACGTTCTGAACTGTGGTATATTAAAATCGACTCACCGACGACTTTGCTCCACTGTGCCTGTGGTCTCCATTCGGGGAAATGTTTGGGGAACCGGTCACGGGTCCAGAACGTGCGTACCACCACCCGATACCTGGCTAGCTTATCCGGCGAACATGACGGGGCGCCAATGCACCGACACACGGCGACAGCGACGAACATGCACGCCAATAACCGTTGGACGGATTGCATATTGCAGTGGCGGCCTCGTTGTCTTTCTGTCTTTATAATAATTTATTTGTGTGATAATATTATGCGTTGACGGACGGAAGGACAGGTGGACGGCGGCGTCAGCGTTCGCAACAGGCGCGTCGACCGGACCGTGGACAAAAGTTTACTAACCGACAACCATCGCGCGTCGTCGTCATCGTCGTCGCTGCCGCCGCGCCGCCGCCGCAGCCACCGCCGTCGCCGTTGACGACAACGCCGGCATCGCGGACGGTGGAAGCGGCAGCGGCCCGCCGTGACACCGCCGCCAACGTGTTGATTTTAAAACCAACCCTCCTCATCATCGTCCGAGATCCACCACCATGCCACGCTCGCCCGCCTTTCCACTTGTCCAGTGCTACCACTGCCGGGTAGGTAGTCGGTAGGGGTGTAGGACTCCACCGCGCAGTCCGAGACCACTCGAACCATTCCGTAGTCGATGGACAACGCTAAACTCAACTGTTACATACAACTCATACAAGCATATTTATTTTTATTTTTATTTATTCTTCAAGAAAGAATGGGCCCCACTGAACATGTTGGTGGGGGGGCCCAAGAGTTCACAATATAGAGCGCAATTATGTAAATGATAGAAAGGGCTTCCCACCTCTCAAAGAAAAAATATATCTTATTGGCTCATAACAAACTATCAGGATTTTTTCTTTTTAAAGCATAATACAACGTTTTAAATATGATCAGCTGTATAACTGTACTTACTCTATTATAGTAAACTCGGTAGAGTCTCGGTCAGACTATAATGTTTCAAATACGATAAAAACTTTTTTTAAATATAATTATTATTAAAAAAGGTGGGTAAGTGGATGTCGCTCAGCTATACGGTAGGTTACAAGTGGGTCACTGTATAATGGATAGTATTAAATTTTAATTCAATGATATAATATCACTGTATAAGAAAAACGATTCTGAGCGGAGACGGTATGTCAGTGCTAGATATAAGACATACATATTTAGGTATACTTATCTATAGTATTATTAATAATTTTCAAATTAATCATATCATAATATCCATTAGGTAACGCGTTATACATCAACAACAAACCGTGGTACTATTATAGATATATAATAGTATACTTTAGAAGTTTCAAGTACCCACAAGTAATATTATACAATCACAACAAAATAACTAAAATAGTTATTCCAGGTTTTTTAATATGTAATTTCGTCCAAATTCGAACTTAAAATGACTATAAAAATAAACTGTGCTTATGTATTTCTTAGAATTTGTGGTAACAGAATTAAATATTTACGCGGAATCTTGTTTTAAATTTTCAATCCTTAGATATAAAAGTTGAACATTTTATAAATTTTTAACTACAAAATAATTATTCAATTTTAAATTTGATAAATTTTGTCAAAATGTCAACTTCAAATGCTTATAAAAAATAATTGTGCCTATATATTTTTAATATTTTTCAACTGTTATTGTAACAATGTATCGGGAGCCTTGCATTAAATTTTCACGCATTTTTACCAAACAAATAAAATTTTATTGATATTTATAGAAAAAAAAATTAAAAAAATTGAAAAATGACAATGTCCGTAAGCAGCTCAAAAAGAGTCAAAATATTTTCGAAATATTATAGTATATAAAAAATGAAAATATTAACATTCAGTGAAATTTTCAAATATCTACAGTTATTCGCTTTTGAATTACAACAAAATAAGGAAATCGCTACATGAGAAATCGAGTGAATATCCAATGTTGTAAAAATTTGAATTTCAAACGCTCATAAAAATTTAATTTGAGTTTCTTATTGACATTTTTTTTTTGATAAAGGTAGAATAACCTATAAGGAATCTTGTATTACATTTTAAAATCTTAGTTCTAAAAAGAAAAATTTTTACGAATTATTAACTCAAAATAATTTGCAAATTTTCGTGATTTTTCCATATTTTGTCAATTTTTGAACTTTAAATGCTAATAAAAAAAAACTGTGACTAAGGATTTTTAATATTTTTCAAATATCATTGTAATAATATAGTAGGAGCCTTGTATTAAATTTTCAAGTATTTTTACTCAACAAATAATGTTTTATTGACATTCATAGAAATAAAAACTAATTAAATTGGAAACTGAAATTGTCCGTAAACAACTCAAAATAAATCAAAATAATTTGAAAATTTTATCAAGTATAGAAAATGGAAATATAAACAACCAGTGAAAATTTCATGTATCTAGAGTCGTTCGTTTTAAAGTTACACCAAAAACCAAAATCAATTTTCTCGAAAACAGATTTTGCGTAAAAATTCCCGTTTTTCCTTAATTTTTCTTTTGTTTTTCACGGCGCTTTTGAAAACTAATGGAAAAATTTTACTTTTGACCCCCCAATGTACCAACTAGATTCACTTTCCTATCAGAAAAGATACTGTTGAAGAAAATCGAAGCACTTTTTCTGTCCTAAAAGGTGATGACAGACACAAAAAAAAAAAAAATAAAAAATAAATAAAAAAACACACCTCATTGTAAAATCAATACATTCATCGTTCCACTCAGAATCTAAAAAAAAATAATATATCTGCTCCTAAATGCACCCGCAATAGTATATTATAGTCTCCAACATGGAAAAATTTATGATTTTTATTTTAGTATTGTAATGTACTAAGTATGAGGCTAATTAGTTGTAAATACTGCTAACTTGTAATTATTCCAGTACAAGAGACATTTTTATTACTTGTTGGACCGTACGGTTAGTACGACTGTACCTATATACTTTAATGTGTTAAAATTATTATAAAATTAAGAAAACCCATTATCTAATTGTATTGTATTGTGCACTATAATATGCATACGTTATATTAATGGACTAATATTATACTAGTAAAACTGTAATATATAAGTTACTTATATCTTAAATGTCGTAAGACACTCATTATTCAAAAAGTATTAATGTTTTTAAATATATTTATTTATATTGTTTCAAGTCGTTATAAAATAACGTTTTATTAAAAAATTATTTTTTTTAAATATTGTTTTTTAACGACTAAAAAGCTAATTAAGGGTGGTAACGAATAATTTCTACTATGGAATAATATTCGATTATTCGTACAAACTAACAAATAATAAAATACATGACAGATTTTTTTGAAAATTATTCGAATAATCTGCAGAATCTCGTATTACGTATCGAATTGTTTTTTCAAATAATCTGTAGGTACTACGGACTAATTTTTTATATAATATATTGTAATAGATAGTGGAGATACTACTGAATAATTTTTCCATTTTTTTTTTACTATCTTCTACAACTCCTTCTTACTTGTCAGTTATTAGTAATTTATTTTTAGATTCTGTGTGGAACGATGAATGTATTGACTTTACAATGATGTGCGTTTTTTTTTTATTATTTATTTTTTTATTTATTTTTGTGTCTGTGTACACGATAAGTAGTCGAAATAATACTTCGATTTTCAACTTCAGTATCTTGTTCGATTGGAAAGTGAATATTGTTGGTGCATTGGGGAGTTCAAAAATTCCCAATAGTATTCAAAAACGCCGGGAAAAACAACATAAAAAGTTAAGGAAAAACGGGAATTTTTACGCAAAATCGATTTTGGTTTTTGGTGTAACTCTAAAGAAAATGAACGTATAAACATCAAATTTTCACTGGTTGTTTGTATTTCCATTTTCTATATACGATAAAATGTTCAAAATATTTTGATTTGTTTTGAACTATTTAGGAACATTTTCAGTTTCCAATTGTATTAGTCTTTTTTTCGATGAATGTCAATAAAACTTTATTTGTCGAGTAAAAAAACTTAAAAATTTAATACAAGGTGCCTGCTACATTGTTACAATGGCATTTGAAAAATATTAAAAATCCTTAATCACAGTTTTTATTTATAAGCATTTAAAGTTCAAATCTTGACAAAATACGGAAAAATCACGAAAATGAGTAAATTATTTTTAGTTGAGAATTCATAAAAATTTTTCTTTTTAAATCTAAGATTTGAAAATGAATTACAAGATTCCACATAATATTGTCTACCTTTATCAAAAAAAAAATGTCTATAAGAAACTCAAATTAAATTTTTATGAGCGTTTGAAATTCATATTTTTACAACATTTGATATTCACTCGATTTCTTACGTAACGATTTTCTTATTTTATTGTAATTAAAAAACGAATGACTGTAGATACTTGAAAATTTCACTGAATGTTTATATTAGCATTTTATATAAACGATAAAATTTGTAAATAATTTGACTCTTTTTGAGCTGTTTACGGACATTGTCAGTTTTCAATTTTTTTAGTTTTATTTTCTATAAATATCAATAAAATTGTATTTGTTTGGTAAAAAACGTTAAAATTTAATGCAAGGTTTCTGATATATTGTTACAATAGCAGATGATATATATTCAAAATACATATGCACAATTTTTTTTATAAGCATTTGAAGTTGAAATTTTGACAAAATTTATCAAATTTAAAATTGAATAATTATTTTGTAGTTAAAAATGTGTAAAATGTTCAACTTTTATAGCTAAGGATTGAAAATTTAAAACAAGGGTCCACGTAAACAGGTTATATATAAATTACTTTATTCACAATAATATCATCAAATGTACTTATAGTATACTATATTATAATATCATAGGCTAACTGACAGTTTTCGCTCAGAATCGTTTGTATTATACAATGATACTTTAGCATTGAATTCAAATTTAACACCATCCGTTACAGTGACCCACTTGTGACCTACTGTACAGCAGAGCGACATCCACTTAAACACCTTTTTTATAAATTAATATATTATTTTAAAAGGGCTAAACTTAAATTTTTTGTTAACCTCTTCATGCACGAATTAAATTGATAAGACCACTGATAACAACTGATAACAGTAAATAAAAAAATTGTATTAAATCGAGAAATTAAATTAAATTAAACTAAATTAAATCAAATGTTAATGGTTGGGAGTTTTACTCAAAAGCAATTTTTTTTTCATAATGTCTGTTTTTGCAAGCATAATTTGAAAAGTCACTAAAAGTAGGTACTAAAAGCAAATCAAACTTAATTTAGAAGATATGGCCAAAAAGCTTCAAAATGTTCAATTTTTAAAAAATCGTGTTTTTGATTTTTATATTGTTTAAAAATGTTGGTATTTCTATGTTTAAGGCCCTCGATGACGATGCCATTTTGTCCCCAAAAATATACACTCTACGTGAATAACGATACCACCTTAATACCTTATAGAATCAACCAAGTTTCATAATTTTTTTCTTAATTGCTACAGGAAAATATTCTACAGCCCGTATCGATTTCTGTTTTTATCTGTTCATATTTTACTCTCAAACTTTATAATATGCCTAAAAAAATACAAAATAAAAAGCATTTTTTACAAATTTTTTAAATCAATTATTTGAAATAAAATACAAAATCAGAGATAGATGCGGGCTGTAGAACGTTTTCTTCTTTCTGCAGATAAAAAAATAGTCATCGATATCCGACAATTCTACAAAGTCCGAGAATTATTCCCGTGAAGTCATTATTCTCCACCCGTTAAGTCATATTAATATATTATAATAACCAATTACATTTTTAAAAATACTTGAGTGCTTCACTGTGCTTATAATATTGTATAGTAGGTTTCAAGTGTACCTCTTAATTGACTATTGAGTAGGTCACTCTGTAATGGATGTGTTAGGTAAATTTTAAATAAATTATATAATATAACAACGATTCTAAGCAGAGGCGGTGTGTCAGCCTCTATTTTTAAGGATATTTTATAATTTATTATTATATAGCTATAAGTAATTTATTTTTATTTCAGTAATCCATTAAGCGTTGGTTGAACTCATTTTTGCCAAAAATATCACATATGTATATTATAGTACTATTATAACATATTATATAATATTATTTATAACCTAACTTATAATATAATAATTATTATTTATTACTGACGTACCAATGTACCATATACAAGAATGGTGTCAACTGTCAATATTCATATCGTGATATAAATAGTTTTAAATGTGTCTAAATATTTGTAAATGTCATTATGTATAAGAAAAAATAGTAATATTATATGTGAATTGCGATTAATAAAAACCTAAAACCGTTATTTTTTGTTTATTGTCCAATATTATCAAAATTTGAAGAAAAAAAACGTATAAAAAATGTTGACTATATTTTCGATGTTTTTAAATTGCTATAAGATAAACTTATGAGAAATATTGAATTACATTTTTGAGCTTTTTGGCAAGAAACATACACATTTTATCCACAATAAATCGAAAAAGTAAAAATGTTTAAATAGATTAAATAGACAAATATATTTTAAAAATTATATCACGTATTAAAAATTGTAATATAAATATTTGGTAAAAAGTTTAATTCCTTAATGAATTACAACAAAAAAACAAAAATTGGTGTTAATTAAATATTCCCATTTTTAAAATTATTAAAAAAGTATTACGCACATACACGTTGACACAACATTGTAAAACCAATACATCCCTCTCTCTGCCTTCAATTTAAATGTGAGTTAGATACGCTTAACAACAATGAAAAAACAAAAACAAAAACTTAAGTATAAAATTATTTGATTCCTGTAGGATGTAGCGTATAATGTTGTATTAGAATATTTTTCATAGATTATTTTAGATTACAAATATATTGAGAAAACAATGGATTAGTTACTATTATTATTGAAAAGTATATAAATACTCAGTAGTTTTGAGCAGATATATTTTAAATAAATAATAAAGATAAATAATATGGCGATAGTCTGACTTTTATAACTTTCAAACTTGGATAGTAAACAATAATTCTATCTCGTAATTTCAAAAATATTAAATGTAGGACTAAAAAATTAATTATTTGTATTTTTATATTTAATATAATATATAGATTATATTGACACGGACCCGGGAAAGCGACGTTTGAATTCAAGCGAAGCTTTCCCGCCACATCAGTTTCCAGTGTTTGGCAAGTTCCTTAAATAAAGGAATTCGTTCCGTTCCTCGTTCTTTTTTAAAAAAAGGAATTCGTTCCGTTCCTTGTTCCTTAAAAAAAAAAAAGAATTCGTTCCTTTGTCGTTCCTTTGGAAAGTGAACGAGTTCCTTTTTTAGTTCCAAATAAAATAAAAATTCTTACTTAATCATTAATGTTTTTTTTTCATATGCATACCTACTTCTTTAGTTTTTAATTCTAATATAATATACAAGTACGTTCATATTTTATAATTCTATTTTGAGGTTTTCTTTAAAATTAAATTGTTGGCCAACGTATATCGATTGTATAACGTCGATAGTCGATAACGATCACTAACTAGCAAAATACATTAAACACTATAAAAAAAAAATATCTTAATTTCAATTATTTACATACTTATCTGTATAAATTATTGGAACTAGAAAGGAACGAACAATTTTGTTATTTTTTATATTTGTTAAGAACTAGTTCATTTTCTCGTTCTTTTTTTATAAAAAGGAATTCGTTCATCGTGCCGTTCCTTAAAAAGGAATTCGTTCCAGGAATCCGTTTCTTCCAAACACTGTCAGTTTCTACCAACAACCAGTCCATGGTAGGCGACGCCAGCACGCTATCCCAGGACGGCGGACTCACGCCGGGTTTACGCGACCGTCCACGGCGACGTAACGGCCGGGCGCTTGTCTTTTAAAAGTGCGCACTACGTCCACCATAGATCATAGGCGTGCGCACGGGTGCAGCGAATGCTGCTTTCACTGCACCTGACAATTTATTTTGGATTTAGTGGGCTGGTAGATATTTATTTGAAAGGTATATACATAGTATGAGTAATTTTAAACAGACTGAGTTTATTATTAAATTAAAATATAAATGTTCAATGTTAATCAAAGAAAAAATTATAATACTATTTTATCAATACACCAAGAAGATACGCCAAAAGGTACAAACTCAGGTTCTGTACAAAAATGGCTCGATTGATTAAAACAGTATTAAACATTTTTTTCAGTCTTAAAATGTTTGTGACAATTCCAGTGACTATAGTTGTAGCTGAGAACGTAGTTTTTCAAAACTCAGCATTATAAAAAACAAATTAAGAAATACTATGTCACAAAAAAGATTGGATGCGCTTCTTTTTTTGTTAGTCGAACAAGTACTTTTAATTAAACATTTGCAGATTTGCTACCTAGTAATCGCAGACTTATATTGTAAGTCTATTTATTTATTTTTATTTTATGTACCTAACTTTTAAGAGTTCCAATATTATGACTAATGTATAAATACTTATTATTAATGAGGTACTAAATGCTTTTAAGTGTTATATTATTACCTATGTGATGTTTAATATAATTATAAAAGTATAGAGTAATAGGTATATTATAATACATAAAAATATTATTACTTTTTATTTACAATTTACTATATTTCTTATAACTATAATAGGCTATAGGCAAAGTCGTAGAGTGATGAATTTATATGGGGGGAGGGGGCTATACCCTATAATAATGATTCGGGTACACAAGTGATTATATGAACGTATAAATATTAAATTTTTACACAGTGGGGCTAAACAGAATTAGGGGGGGGGGGTGGCAATATAAAGAAAATAAGTGGGCTGCTTATTGTTCTTTAGAGCTGGTTCAAAATGTATGCTGCACCCGACACAAAACCCTGCGCACGCCTATGCCATAGATAATATAAGAATGGATAGGACATGTCTATACCAGTTTCATACGGGACCGTGTGCTTTTTTTGTGAAAGAGAGAACGTAAAGAGAGAAAGACGATAAGGGGCTTTTTTTAAGATTATGTCCAAAAACTGTTTACAATATTTGTCTATTTCAAATTTTTATTTTGATTGTCGTGCCTGAAAATGATGGAAATTGGAATACTCAATTTACTCTAAACGTTGCGTACATAATTAATTGTAACTAGAATACCTATATAGAATAATATAGATCGTTAATATTATTACTAATTAATCATTTATGTCATTTATTATCATTTGTCAACTATCATATCAATATTGGCGTCACAAAACATTAAAAACCTATCACTAAATGTTCTAGTGATAAGTTTTTATGTCCTATCCATTCATTATCTATGCACATCAGTCACCAGTACACCACGTGAACATCGTTCCGCCGTCTCTTGCTATAGCCACTTCGTTAACTGTACGTGCACCCACCCGTCCACCGGTACCCGACATACTCTTCATCAGTTATTTCTTTTCCATTTTCATAATTCACTGTAATATTAATAAATAATCAATTGTTTTCTTCAATCTAATAAATATACAATAAAATTGTGTTTCTTAGTTATCAGACCGTATTATATTGTTATTTAAATTGAATTTATATTGATACGTTTAGTGCTAACCCAATAGATCCCGTGATACGTCGTGGCGAGCACAACTCGACACCGTAACAATATATATATATATATATATATTAATATATTATAGATACTAAAAAAAGTACAAATAAACAATAGGCTTAAACTTGAGAAGAAAATATAGAATAGGTAAAATATGTTAAAATAATATAATAAATAATAATATAGCTATAATATATAAAATATACATTATACGAGGCTAAATAGAGACATCGAGTATAAAAAAAAGAGGTGCCTATGGGCAGATACTAAATTTTGGGCCTCCTGCACCAATAGGAAAACAAATTACAGTCCTGTTTATATCCCTGTTGGAACAATATAATATAGGAGGCCCACAAATATGCCCATTTGTGCCAAAAAAATAATAAACCATATGGATATAATAATTAACCATCTACACCAAAATAAAAAGGTAGGTTTTTATCAACAGCTCTTTTGCGCCAAATTTACCTGCATAAACATATTATAGTAATAATTATTTAATTTTATAAAAATATTAATTTTAATAAAATTACAAATAAATAAGTAGTTGTTTTTAAAATTTATTTTTTGTTCAGAATTATAGAAAATAATACATACATTTTTGAAAAACGGTTGTAGTAAATCGTCTCACGTAATTATAAACATCGTTATTCTTCATTTAACTATTGTCCAAATTTGAACTTAAATGTCCAAAAATAAGTTCTAACACCTATAACAAAAATCCTACATCGACTGATCGCCTGCTATATCATAGCAGCCGCGAGCCGCAATAAACCTAATAACAAAAAGCAGTCCATTCAAATGTCGTTTCGTCTTTAAGAAAGCTGAGTGGAATGATTTATCCAACACACTTGAAAAAGCAATAAAACTGATCCAACTCACTCCACAGCAGTACAGTACATTCGTCAATACGCGTAAGAAAATATCTTAAGGCACATACTTAGTGGTGGCCGAACGGAATACATACCAGGAACCTCAAAGAAAAATTTAACAAGTATAGAGACCATATGACACTGAAACTACCGCACTGGAGCTAATGGAAGAAATAGAAAATGCGACGAAAAAGAATGTCAGAATGCACTTGAAGAGAAAAACATGAAACAAAATAGCAGTTAAGCGTAAGTAAAGCGTGGCTTATTTATTTCGTTCGTAGGTTATTCGATTATAATCGTATTCACGATACATAGAGAGCTTAAAAAATAAGACATTTAATATGGTACAATATATAACATCATTTTGTGTCTTTTAATCTTTCTTAATACTTACAAATATAATTAATTATTCAATAAGTTTAAACGTAGACTTATTTATATTACTAATAATTTATGTTCATTTTAAACGACAAAAATCTTGTATTCAATTTTCAAGCCTTGTAGCTATAAAAATTAAATATTTTATATTTTTATACATTTCTAACTCGTAATTTTGACAAATTCTGTAGGAATTTTAACTTCAAATGCTTACAAAAAAAATCTTACCTATATGGCTATATATCTTTAAATTTTTAAAATTCCTACAATAACAACTTGAAGGGAACTTTTGATAACATTTTCAAGCTATTTTACCCATCAAAATATTGTTAATTTCTAAAAATACCTCAAAAACATTAAAATCTTTTAGGTATATAGCAGGATAAAATCTATAGATCCAATTTTATATCCGAAACCACCCTCAAAATTTAAAATGAAAACATTTTTTCTATTACTTTTTGTGAATAGGTACAGCCACAAAAAGTAAAAATAAACACACATCATTTTAAAATAAATATACATTCATTGCTGCACTCAGAATCTAAAAATGTAGAGGTATTTATTTATATAGGTAATTGTATTTAAATATATATTTTTACATGCTTTCCTATACACGACATACCTACACAATTTATTATTTATTTAAAATACAACCTCTAAATTATTAAGTATACACATTTGATCACATTTACGCGCAAACAAAAATTAAGTATTGCGAGACTTGGATGTTAGATGCAGTCGACTGTGCTCATCTCATCTGCGCCCATCATAATACATAATAGGAGATTCCGGTAGCGTTGTCAACCGGTGACATTAAATATCAAAATCCTTTTTATCTCTTACCGACGTAGGTATGCATCGTATGCCCTTGGTTCGTGTGTGTACATCATGAATCTAACATTTTCTCTACAATATAATATAGTAATATACATGTTTCTATAAATAATTTCATTGATCGCAGACCGCAAGTAGGTACACTACGGAAACTGAATAGATATTAGTTTACGTCTAGACACTCATTGTAGGTACCCAATTTATATAACACGATGAAAATTGTGAAATAAAATAATTAATTACACTTTATGTTACAATTTATGCAGTGATTACAATTTACGGGTACCTTACCAACAGTGTATTTTTATTTAATGGATCTAACGTCAATTGGTTTTTTACAAAGGTAACATAACAATAACATAACATATAACAACTATAGGTATATAACTATTAAACTATTAAAGTAATAATAACAATAATGATTAATGAGTGAATTATATTGTGTGTAATTAACATAGGTACAAATATTTAAACAGGTGACTTATTAATAAATACAAAATACTAAAAATATCATTTGTGCTAAGGAACATTGGCGGGAATGAGGGGGGGCTTGAGTGGGCTCAAGTAACTGCAGGGTTACTGCTCAAAGATTAAAAAAAAATGCCAGTGTTAACACAGAATAACTTTGTGCATTTTTAGATGTGCCAATCATTAAAAATTATTCATTAGGAAAATAAATAATACAATTTCAAGTTTAAAATAGTTTAAAATGGTTATCCAGAACAATTTGATATTTTGAGATAGCACCTTTTGGTTCTGCCACGCTCTATATTTATATCAGTGCATCAATCAAATGGAATTCTCTATGTATGACAATAAATAAAGCTTTTAAGAGAAATTTATATTATATGATGTGTCATATTGTGTGTTTTTTGTCTCTAAAATAAAGTTTTAAGTAGAAAAATGCTTTTAATCTACAACATTGAGGGGCATTTCTCTAGTAGTGAATCAGGTATTTCACTATAGGGGGTTAAAGTAAATAAAAAGGCGGGTAAGTGGATGTCGCTCTGCTGTACAGTAGGTTACAAGTGGGTCAGTGTATAATGGATAGTATTAAATTTGAATTCAATGATATAATATAACTGTATAAGAAAAACGATTCAGAGCGGAGACAGTTTGTCAGTCTAAATACTAGACATACATATTAAAGGTATATACTTATCTATAGTATTAAAAAAAATTGACCTATAAAAGGTAATTAATAATAAATTCAAATTAATCATATTACAATATTCATCAGTAACGCGTTATACATCAACAACAAACCGTGGTACTATCATAGATATATAATAG
>NC_042495.1:3700621-3713860 GCF_005508785.2 Acyrthosiphon pisum | reverse complement strand
TCTTAGATATAAAAGTTGAACATTTTATAAATTTTCAACTACAAAATAAGTATTCAATTTTAAATTTGATAAATTTTGTCAAAATTTCAACTTCAAATGCTTATAAAAAATAATTGTGCCTATGTATTTTTAATATTTTTCAACTGCTATTGTAACAATGTATCAGGAGCCTTGTATTAATTTTTTACACTTTTTGGCCCAATAGATAAAACTTAATTGATATTTATAGAAAAAAAAACTAAAAAAATTGAAAACTTACAATGTCCGTAAACAGCTCAAAAAGAGTCAAATATTTTTAAAATTTTATCATGTATAGAAAATGGAAATATAACTAACCAGTGAAAATTTCATGTATCTACAGGCATTCGTTTTAGAGTTACACCAGAAACCAAAATCGATTTTCTCGAAAATCCCGAACGAAAGTTCCCGTTTTTCCTTAATTTTTCTTTTGTTTTTCACGGCGCTTTTGAAAACTATTGGAAAAATTTTACTTTTGACCCCCCAAAGTACCAACTAGATTCACTTCCCTATCATAAAAGGTACTGTTGAAGAAAATCCAAGCACTTTTACTGTCCTAAAAGGTGATGACGGACACAAAAAAAAAAAAAAAAACACACATCATTGTAAAATTAATACATTCATCGTTCCACTCAGAATCTAAAATAATACCCATAATAAAGCATTATTAAAAGTTAAAATTTAAAAAAAATTGTCAGTCACGAAAATTGCTTATCATTTTGTAAAGTCAAAACGTATAATGAATGCTAACCTTATACAAAAGTATAAATGTTTTCAGTATCCTCATATTATGTAGCATTCGGAAGTTCACAAGACACACACGTGTCACTTTAATGTATTGATGAAAAATTGGATGTTTGCCCTAAGAAATCTTCCAAGCAACCAGCCCTTCTAAAAATATTTAAAAAGTTAAATATAATGATTTCTTAGTATAAAAACTTACATTTTGTGAAAAAAAAATCCTCATTTTCCATGAACGCCAACCACTGTAAAATTAATTTTGAAATAAATTATAAAAAAAGGGTTAAGTGGATACCACTCTGCTGTACATATTAGGTGTCGCGTGGGTCACTGTAATGGCTTTGAATTTTATGATAATATTATATCATTGTAAACGAAAAATGGTTCTGAGCGAAGACGGTCTGTCAGAGTGCCCATTATTACTAAATATATTGTATTATAAATTATAATAATACATGTCATATATTTATAATGCTATTGAAAAAATTTATTTTACTAACAGTAGGTTAAACTAATTTTTAATAATATACGTTAAATATTTAAAGTACCACAAATAAAGTACTAAATTAAAACCAAATTACTAAATTTTTTATTCGTTCAAATATCTGATTTCAAATTAAAATATAACTAACAAAAATAATTGTGTTAATATATTTATATTTTTTTTTAGAGTTTTTGCCTTTTTGGTTCCAGTCCCAACTATTTGTGGGGAACATTTCATTCAATTTTAAAACTTTAGCTATAAAAGTTAAAGATTTTATAATTTTTTTAAAATGAAAAACGTACATTTCTGTGATTTTGTCAAAATTTGAATTTTTTTTTATTTCACAATATAACACACAATCTATACAAATTATTGCACAATAAGCATATAAGAAAGGGCTACACCATGGCTAAATAATTTATTTAGCGATGGGCTATACATAACATGAGTACTTGAATAAAAAGTCACCTATTCACGGCACTTAGCTTGGTTAAAATTTGAACTTAAAAATTAAAATGCATATAAAAATAATAAAATAATTATACATACCTATGTATTTTTAATATTTTTTTTTTTAGAAATAAGTCTCGGCAGTGTTGGCTATTGGCTGACATTTTACATCGTTTTTTACAGAATATTAGTTATTATTAGAATAATTTTTGTTTTTACACATTTTATATGTATATTAGACCTAGTGACTGATATTTAATATTTTTATACAGCTATAAAATCAACTTTTGTGTAAAGTTCTATTAAATTTTCAAGCCTTTTAACAGAACGAAACATTTTTAATTCATAAATAGCTCTGCCTGCCTACTACCTAATTATATACCATATCCATTGCCCATTTCCCATCGCCCATTAGCCATATAATTATATTTATTTATTATTATGTATATTATAGGCTTAGGTATATTAATATATTAGGTACAATAAGTAAAAACTTAGTACTAGGGCTCGGATTTCAATGCATTTGAATTTTTTTTTTTGGATGTCTTACACGTGTAAGACATAGCGCGATGCTTTCCAAGCTACAAAATTAATGTGTTTCAAGTACTTACTCCAAGTTATAACCACAAATTTATTTTTGGGCATTTTTCCTGTTTTTAATTTAATTTTTAATTTTTTAAGACATTTTTGACTTATTTCTCGTAATATGACTAAAAAAATTGACTTCGTTGAAATATAAACATAGTAAGTAGGTACTATACATATTAGGTAGGTAGTAGGTACGTAATATAAATCATAATCATTTTCATTTTTAACTATGTAATTTTTAATTTAATTATATAACATCAGGTAATCTTCAAGACAAATTTAATTCTCATTGTACCTACAATGTAATTAATACCAATTTAATTTGTCAAATTTGTTTTTTTACTAATTTTTTTATATTTTTAGGGCATTTAAATCTGATCCCTGTAGTTAGTATCTTACAGATTTTTGTAACATTCGTACATAAGCAACCAGGTCATTATCGATGATCAAGACTACATTATAAAAGTATAACATATTATGATATTATAATATTAATCGACGATTTAAATATTTAATCAATATCCATGATCAAAACAAAACAATACTGACGTTTAATAAATATAATATCAGTTGATTTCAACAATCAGTCAGGTTGGCCGAGCGGTCTAAGGCGCCAGATTTAAGCTCTGGTTCCCAAACGGGAGCGTGGGTTCGAACCCCACACCTGACAAATCTTAATTTTTGCATTTTTACTTAAGTCAAAATAACCAACTTTTTTTAACAACATATTTTTAATGTTTGTATAACACATTAAAATGATAACATTTATGACTAGGGCTAGGATTTTATAGCATTTGCATTTTCTTTCATAGTACTATGGGACATAGCTAATCAAAAACAAAATTCGGTTCATTCATCACAGAGTTCAAATATGCAATTTTGATTTTGCTTTTTTTGCATTTTCTTATGATATTTGTAAATAAATGCTTTTTTGGTACTTTTTTGTCAGTTTATTAGCTTTTTAATTAGTTTTTGTTAATTACACGCATATTTAACATTTTTAGAACATTTACGTACATATTTATCTAAATTATTATTTATTAATTTATTTTAATTGTATTATTATATATACTTATTTCGTGATTTCGTAGTGAAATATTATCGCCTTATCGGAAAATATTTCTGAAAATAGATTCTTAGATTTTGTCAAAGTGATTACCGAGTGGGGAGTAGTGGTTACGTAATACGTTGACATTTATCGACATTTAATAAAACAGTTTTTAATTTATTTTTTCAATCAATATTTATAAATTGTGCTTATTTGTTCTAAGAATTACTTAGTGTGAACATTTAATAAATTATTTTTTGATATTAAAAATATTTTTCAGCTAAACTTAAAAATGTTCAAGTCTTTTTTAGTTGTATTTTCTTGGTTAAAATGCTTTTTTTTGTAGCATTGTTGGCAATTTTTTAATTCCTTTGTTGTAGGTTTTGAATGCTTTATTTTCCCAGCCCTAATTATAACGAATGATCGAACAACAATGATGTGTTTTTCCAATAGGTCTTCATTCCACGTCTTCTATTATATAGTAATTTTTATTTTTTTCTATCTCTCTTATCTTATGTAACCTAACCTTTATTAACTTTACTATATCTACAATATCTACATTATATAAAGCGGTTTAACACTGCCGATGACCTTAGCTGCCGCTGACTGTTTTTGTTAATTATAATAATAATATCATCAAATATACTTAGTAGGTTTCGCTCAGAATCGTTTATCGTATGCAATGATATTATATCATTGAATTAAAATTTAACACCATCCTTTACTGTAGTGACCAACTTGCAACCTACTGTACAGCAGATCGACATACACTTGCCCACCTTTTTTTAGTTTAGTAATAACAATTTATGAGGAATCTTGTTTTAAAGTCAATTTAAAGCTTTTTGAAGGAGCGAAAAATTGTTCATCGACATATTAGGTAGAAAAATAATTAAAAATAAAAATAAAAGAATGTCCATTAATAGCACTTTGAAAATGTCTAGAAAATGTTTATCTAGATTCTTCTTTTTAAATAATTACAACAAGATAAGAAAATGGATTTTGTCAAAAACTAGTGCAGGTTTTACGTAGAATTCCCCAATTTTTACTATTATTTATCGACGAAAGTACTAACTAGATTCACTTTCCTACCAAAAAAGATATTTAAGATGAAAAACAAAGCATTTTTATTACTCCAAAAGTGATGATTTTTATGAAAAAAATTTTAAATTGTAATTTAAAAAAAACACATTTTTGTAAAATCAATTCATTCATAATTGTTCCGATCAGAATCTAAAATTAAAATTGTTTTCTTTTAATTACTAAGTAAGTACCTATACGGAAAATGTCAATGGTATAAATAATACATGACTTCTGATCATATAATATAAGAATATAACAATTTTCTAATAGCTAACATTTAAGAATATAGAATACAATTAATATGTTCGTCCATAATAATTGATTTGAAGGTTAAGAAGTAAGAAGTGTAAATGTGTAATATGTATAGGTAATAGTGTCAGTCTATTGATATTTGCGCAAAATCGAATGGCGCCTGTAGAATATAATTTTGTAGGTAGTTTTTACGTTTTAATAAATTCATTTTTGTTATAATTTAGAAGTCAAAACCTAACGCCAGCTGGGTCGTTGCCATACATATCAAATGTCAACCATAACCTTATACAACATCCGGTGGTTTCATTATTTACTCAACTCATACAAGCGAAAAAAATTCCATTCAAAATATTTTTAAATGATTTATATTTAAATTGAATATAATGGGATAGTGAGTAGGTACAAAAAAATTTTACCACACAAGTATTTCGTAATAATTAATAGTTTTCTACTACAGTTTAGTAGTTCTAAAAAAAAATATTTATCATCATTTGGATTTTATAACTTATATAATTTACTAAAGTTATTATGTTTTATGTAATAAGTGACTAATTATATAACTAATAAAAAAGGAGGAAAGTAGGTAACCACTCTGATAAATATAGGAGGTGACCGTGTACCTCATCATCGAATAAGTCACAGTCGCTGGTAATGTACTAGGTAACGTATGTGTTAAATATTGGAATTAAATTGCACACGAAAAACGATCCCGAGCAAAGAATAGGCCTATATTTATAACTACTTAGGTATATAGGTATAAGTATTTCGTGTTTATTCGTTTTAGATTCTGAGCTGATGACTAGTGAAGCAATTTAATTGATTTTGACGTAACTCAAAAACGAGTAACCGTAGATACTTGAAATTTTCAATGTTTATATTAACATTTTCTATACGTCGGAAAATTGTAATAGCAATAATATCATAAAATATACTTATAGACTATAGTAATAGGTATATAGGCTGCTCAGCTGCTGACTGACAGACGATTGCAATAACGTTTCATGCCGTTGAATATAATGTCTGTTCATTTTATTTTGTCGAATATTTTGTTATTGTTATAATAATATATATTTTCTTACAATGCCACTGGAGGAAAATAAACTCGATACTCCAATCGAAGAAAAATCGCAGTCATCTATTGTATCTCACGATGAAATCGCGTTGGCTGATTTATAAATCTATATTCAAGCTTCATGCTAGTGTTTCAACTATTGACAGTTGTAGCCTATAAAGTCAGTAATTAATAATTAAAAATTTTAATAAGTTTAAAAAGCGTTTTATTATATTCTACTGTAGGTATCACCTTTACGATACGTCGACACCTAAACTACCTACAGCAGAGTGATACCCACTTCGCAACTTTTTTTAGATTGAAGAAATGTATTAGTTTTACAATTATGTGTGTTTTTTTTAACTTTTTATTTTATTTTTGTGTTTATTTTTATCTACTATAAAATTCATCAAAATCAGGAAAAATCGCAAATTATTTGGTTGTTAAAAATGTATTAATTGTTCAATTTTTGTAGATATAAGGATTGGAAATTTAAAACAAGGTTTCTTGTTAGCAGTTTATATTGTAATCAGAAGATCTAAAAAATATAATGTACATATTTACACAGTATTTTTATACACACTTTTCGATGAAATTTGGACGAAATTTGGACGAAGTTTGATATTATGTTATTTCATTGTAATTCAAATAGATTATATTCAAGGGGACTAATAAAATTATAAAACTTACCATATTATGCAATGCTATTTTTAAAATAGTTAGATTCATTTTAAACTATTACCTATATTTATACCATGAACCTGTTCATACTGTTCTACAGTAAGAATGGTAGGTACGAGGTACAACGGCTTATTAGATAGTCTTTATATCTAAAGCCGTGGATGATACTGACTCAAAAGTTAATAACAATCGTATAATGATTGATTGATTAACGATATATTTACTATAATATACACCATAATAATAATAATATTATTTTTATAATAAATTAAATATTGATTAATGAATGCCATATTTTAGCAAAAATTAAATCAACCTAACGTCCTAATACGTAATACTTATAGTAAAATAAATTACTTTAATAGCAATATTATAAATTATATAGGTATTGGTATAAATAGCTATAGGTTTATAGGTAAAAAATATAATATATTATATATAAACTAATATAGGTAGTTCTGATTTCATCAAAAACTTTTTTATGTTCTTACAAATCGACCACGAACGAAAAAAAAGTCAAAAGTCAACTTACTTTAATATGCAAATGTTTGAAATAACTTTTAATTCAGTTTTACGTGGCTTATTAACAATAAAATAACAAGTAAGAATGATAGGTAAATGTTTATTTCATAAAACTGTTGAGCATATAAATATATACTAACATTCCCATAAACACGATCTATAAAAAAATGAGCACTTTTAAGTTATTTGGCCATAATTTCCAAATGAAGTTTGAGTGACTTTTTTTGAAAATACCATAAAATTAAGCTTGCAATAACACACGTTTTGAAAAAAATTACGAAATATCGAACGCAGTTTACCTCTGAAACGATTTTTTTGGTATAAGGTAACGGATATCAAATTCTGATTTACTTGGTTTAGCCCGAACCCCACCGCCCCCACATTAAAAAACCCGGCAAAGTCACTGCGGCAAAAATTGTATTGCCCAAAAAGATTTTTTTGGCGGCGGCGGCACTTCACCAAAACAAAAATCAATGGTAGCACCAACTGAACCTAATAATATATTATGATTATGTGAATATGGCTTCGATAGGTTTTGTGGTTTCCGAGATTATCGAGTTGATACTTACCAACAAACGCACAATAATTTTTATAATAATATAATATCAATTTATAGTTATAATATAGAAAAAATATAGATATTATCTTAATTATTATTTTTCATGGTTACCAGTTTCAACTACTACTAATATCAACAGAACGCCTGGCTCAGTGACTCGGTTCTTATCAAAATAAATTGCGTTGGGTCGGTTTTATTGTTTATACGATACAATTACGATAATACGAATAATACGATACCTGCATGCGAATTTAACACGAAATTCAAAACTGTCTTCAAAGTAAAAGAAATAATAATTTTTCATTCTCAACTAAGCATTTTTCGTTTTTTATATTCAGTGTAATAATATGTTCTGAGTACGTTTGTCACAATATGTCATTGCGTTGTGGCATTCATTGACAAGGACTATGCGATATTCGTCTGTATTATAGGCAGTGTTGGTGTTGTCTATCAATGAAACATACATTTCATGTGTTTTACATGGTTTTTATAATAGAATTCTGTTATTAAATTGGTCAGCTCTGAATATGGAAACCAATCATCCAGTGCCGTCGGCGCGAGTTATTGATGCCGTGGAGAACATCAAACATGATCGTTCTGCAAACCAAGAGGCCCTAAACAACAATATAAGGTAACAATTATGTAGGTATTCAGTTTATATAAATTGCGACTTACTGATGATAGAAGGTACCTACCATTATTGTATTTTTATTTATCTTTCAATAAGACTAAAGGTCCCCACACACGTCAGCGGTGGAAATGGCTGTGTTAGTGAATAGCTGCAGGACACATTTCACAGCTCACCGCGGCAGTTAGAGCCAAGAAAATAGAATTTAACGCCACTGCTGCAGTGTATGGGAACCTTTAGTCCTTCAAGGTGTTGTTTAGAGGTCAGAAAATAGTTTATACGGTCTATTATCAATTAGTTATTGTTATGCCGGGTTGCGCTAACAATTTCAACATTTATTGAATCAATAGTGAGCTAATAGTCCCTTAAACAAGATCTAGTGACCCATGATCGGTACATTTTTTACGCAACACGTTATTAGGGTTTTATCATAATAATATGTATTATTTAGAATTTTTAACATAGTTATAATACATTTTACTATTATAATTAATTTGAAATAACAATTATTCATAATTTTAACTAAGTAATTGTAGTATGAATACTACATTAAAAATTGTATACTCTAATAACAATTTTTTATGAAAAAAATATTAACCACAAACATTTTCTTGTTACAGTCACATGCCAACATTTGGTCTACCAGCTAGTGCCTATGAATTAAATTCCAATGCTCGATTAACTATCAGGTTTGATAGAGAAATGTTCAACACTAGTCTATTTGAGAGTGAAATAGAAATCAGCCCAGCATTTCGATTTAATAGAAATGACTTATTCAGACCTCCCCAGTAAGATTTAAGTAAACTATATTTTTGTTTAGCTATTAACTAATTATGATGAATAGTTTTGATTTCAGTCATAGAAGTAGCACATTGTTAAATGGACAATTTTCTACACCTAAGGAAATGGGTCAAAATTTAGATACCAAAAAGCATTTGCATGAGTTTGGGTTGAAAAAAGCCGAGGTTAAAGCCAAACCATTTAAATGCGATGTGTGCAAAAAATCCTTCTCTAGTTCTGGTGGTTTGACTGTCCATTACAGAACACATACAGGTAACAAACCTTTCAAATGTGATTTATGTAATAAAACTTTCTCAAATTCAAGTCATTACAATTACCACATGCGTGTACATTCAGGGGATAAACCATTTAAATGTCATGTGTGCAACAAAGAATATTCTTGTGCTAATGGTATCTTATACCATCAGAGAACCCATCACTTTTTGCAAGATACAAAACCGCTGAAGTGTGATGTTTGTGACAAGCTGTTCTCCAGCATTGGTGGTCTGACTGTTCACTACCGTTCTCACACTGGTGACCGACCATTTAAGTGTGATGTGTGTTTTAAAACATTTACTAGTTCCAGTCACTGCAAGTATCATCAGAAGTCTCATTCGCAGTTGATTACAAAAAAAACCTTGAAATGTGATGTTTGTAGCAAATTGTTCTCCAGTTCAGGTGGCCTTGTAGTTCATTACAGAATGCATACTGGTGATCGTCCATTCAAGTGTGAAGTTTGCTTCAAGTCATTTACCAGTTCCAGTCATTTCAAATACCACCAAAAATCGCATGTGATTTCAAATGAGAAAAAAACATTGAAGTGTGATGTATGTGATAAATTATTTTCTAGCGCTGGTGGACTAGTTGTTCATTACCGTACACATACTGGCCATAGACCATTTAAATGTGAAATTTGCTTAAAATCTTTCACAAGCTCAAGTCACTTCAAATATCATCAAAAAACCCACATGGTTAATGGTTGATGTTTCTATCTAAATCTAATGTAGCTTAAATACATTTTAGCCAAGAGAAACTAATTACTTATTAGGTTATTATTTAAATGCTTACTTTTTAGTTCAGTAAATATATTATTAGTTCTATATGAAACTTCTTTCATATACACTGTACATACATAGTGTTATAAATGCTAATATTTTAAATATCCTTTTTTCCTATTTGTAATATGTACAGAATCAATATTTTATGGCTTTTCTATAACTTGGCTTTTTTTATTAGTCATTTTGACTTAATTTAATTTAAATTATATTAATACATAAATATAAAAATTTTATTTGATAGGTATATGTATTTTATTTGTTCTCTACAAATTGTAACTGGTATTAATTAATTTATAGTATATTAGTAATTTTACTTATTTTGATGAGCATTATATTATTTTCATCTAATCATTGTATTATGTAAAATAAGAATTATCTTTGGAATCAAATTTGAAATGTAGTCAATGTTTCGTTGTTCATAATATTAATTATGAAATTATTGTTCTCAAATGTTAAATAAAATAACTAATCTGTACACTAAATAACATTGATAAAATTTGTTTACAAAATATTAATATCAATAATGGTGATAAATTTAATTGATTGCCCATTGAAATGTTATTATTTTCATTAATGTTATTATTTAGAAAAGAATGATTTAAAAGTTATGCTTTTATTTCTCCATTTTTAGCATTTTTCTAGTACCTATTTTGCTTTTTTATTTAAATTAAACAAATTCAAATTCTAAATCACGGTTTTATATACTTCTTTGATACCTACTCCTTGTGTACTTATTTGGCTAGATTTTCATCACATAATAGCTAAAGACTAAAATAATTTTAAAGCTGTATAAATGTTTAATAAAATCTCTACTAAATATATAATTTATAAGAATGAAATTTGATATTTAATTAACTATAATTGATTATTTAGAATTATACAATTATTGTAATTTGTAGACTTTTAATCATATTTAATTACATAATAAATGTACAGCTTTCAAACATAAAATATTAATCTTGAGGTAAATAATCTAGTTAATATTTTAGGATAATTAATATACAAATTGATTTAAATTTTACATTATTAAACACTTGAAAACATGCTTCAATCCTCAACTTTAATCATGGTGTCTGGTAGCAAATTGAATCTATACTCTATTCAAAATAAGAAACGCAAACGGCGGTGACACTTGTTGTAACACACATTTTTCACCCCCATCAAGTCACCAATCTATATACCTGCTGTGCAGTATTGCCATGCCCCTGCGCAACAAGTCGGCAGCTACATGCGTTTCCTATTTTGAATAGAGTATAATAAATTGGTACTTTATGGTGTCAAAGTTAGAATTTTTATAACTATCAGGAAAAACTGAAAATGAAAATATTGGGTTAGTTTGGGTTTTTGTAGTAATTCACAAATTAAAGACTTAAAACGTTCAACAATTATATTAGCATTATCTATACATGATATTATTTTAAAACTTTTTAAATTTTTTTTTTTTTGTTATTCAATAAATGTTGATAAAAAATATTTAGTCATAAAACTTGAAAATTTAATAGAAGTTTCTTCATAAATTGTTCTTAAAACAGTACCTATGTTAATTTTTTGTATTATATGAAACATAAGAAAACTAAAATTAAAGTATTTTATACCAACAACTTTTATAGTTTATTATTAAATTATAATATATTATAATGGCTTATTAGTACTATACTATAATATTATATTATTATGTTATATTATAAATACAATTTTTCTTAATAGTAAAAGTATTAAAAAAAATATTCATTAACAATTAACAATAAAATAATTTATAGGTATAGTTATTAGTTACACTTACGTATGACTTAAGAGTGCACTGAATGTACTGGAATTTGGTATTCTGTTTCTCATTTTCTGTAAAAAATTCGACTTGTAGAAAACGTTCTGTGCAGTTCCAATATTAGCGGTAAATAGGTACCTCAGGAATTATGAACTAAGTACCTTATATCTAAATGGTAAAAAAAAAATTGAACACTAAAACTAAACCAAAAATACTCCTACACTCTCCTACTACAACAAAAATGTAATAAAACATTAAAATATTATTAAATTATTTATTTATTTTGTTCAATTTATTACATAGGTTATAATTGATTTTATAGGTAGGTACCTACTACCCAATACTATAGATTAATCTTATTATTATTCAATAGTATTTGCTACTACCAGTATAATTCTATACGTACCATGTAAAATCAATGGTACTATACACAGTGGCATAACCAGGTAAGATGTTTGGGTGTTTAACCCACCCCCTCCCCCATAACACCATTGTCTATCACTCCTAATAAATATATTATTCATATTACCTATTACTTATACACAAAAAATGTAAAAACTTGGTTCCTCACTATTCTTCTCATAACCTACCTACTTCTTGGCTACACAGTACACACATATTATATGACAGTGGTGCAATTGAGGCGCATAGAACCACAACAGCTTAACCCACATAAATGTAACAGTTACTGTGCAGGACGGACATTTAAAGTTTTGAAATTACATTGTGTTAGGTCAGCCACCCAAACAATTATGTGCTGCTATCTAGCGGAATATTTTTTTTAGGGTTGGGCCATTTTGGTTCTGGTATAAAATATAATTCTGTATCATATTTTCGAATAAAAACGGAATTTGATTTTTTGTGGGTTGAGCTGTTGTGGTTCTATGCGCCCCAATTATAAAGTGGTCTCCGGGTCTTGACCCACCCTACGGCCATACCTATAATGTGTGGGTTACTACCCAAATAGTATTAAAAACATTACATAAAGTTCTAACACGTATGAGCCCGCTTGAAAACATTCTGGTCGTGCCAGACAGTGGCGCCGAACCTATATGTTAGGTGTGGCGGCTGCCACACCTAATTTAGGGGGTGGGTACCCCCTAGCATTGGTAGTTTTTAAGTATGTACAAGCAATTGTTCAATTTTATAATTAAGATAAGAAGGAGCAGTGGACATAATATTACAGGTAACGGCGTAACGCGAACTGGTCTATTCGTAGTGTGTCGTAGTGTACACCGTGACACGCCGCGCCGTGTGATTACTTTAGAAAAATATTAAATAATATCACTATATTTGTATAAGATAAATTACCAACATTCCTAATAAATTTCTAAACTTAACAGCGGCTACAACTAGTTCACATTATTTTACGCAGGCTATACAGAGTGAAACATAATATACATGAAAGTAATATCGTAATAGTAATATTCGAAATTATATATTTTTGTAATACAAGAATAATATAATTTTTGTATACATTTAGATTCCTTTGATTTATTTGAACAAAACAAGAAATATATAACAGTATGAAATC
>NC_042495.1:3683821-3700521 GCF_005508785.2 Acyrthosiphon pisum | reverse complement strand
CCATTCAATCCTTCACCACCACCATCGTCCAATTTGTCACTGCGCCCGGTTTTGGCAAACATACGAACACTTTCAGATGCCGGCGTGCCTTCTCGGAACATGGTATAATCTCTGGAATGCGATCTACCTAAAAAATAAAAATTTATATAATGATAAAATATAACAGCATTGAACATATAGGATCATTGAACTGGTTTGCATAAGTTTGTGCTCTTACTCCTAAATATTTCATATATTTTAGATTCTGAATGGAGCGATGAATGTAATGGTTTCACAATTATGTATGTATTTTTTTTGTTTCCCATTACATTTTGTAATAGTAAAAATGCAACAATTTTAACTTTAAGCGAAATTTCTGGAAGAAAATTGGATCTATAGTAGGTTTTAAAATAATTGGGGGAAAAAAATACAGAAATATGGAAATATTTACGCATATTCAATTTTGTATTTATTTTGTTGAAATTCAATAAATAAATATTTTTAACTTGTTCAAACAACTCAAAAATATTAATCAATGTTCATTATAAGTTGGTCTTACAACATTCTAAAAATATGGGAAAATAAATAGACATGTTTTGTGAAGACCTTTTAAATTACATTTTTATATTTTGACTAAATTGGATATTGAAACAAAAATTACGAATTTTCTTTATACGATTTTACTTATTATGTTAAAAACAAAAAATATAATTTTTAGGTAATTGACATTTTTCAATGCACAGTATAAATTTCAAAGTATAGACTAACTTTATTTAAATTTCAAGCTGCTTATACCACGACCCTATTCACGTCATTCTATGGGACGGGGTATTGACTTATAAATTAAAAGCAGTGATGTGTTTTGTAAACATTAGTTGTTAAACATGCTGTTCTAACAATAGAGAAAAATTACTTATATACCTATATTAATATAATAATAGATTAAATATTAAATATCCTTAGATATAGTGCCTGACACACGGTCTCTGTTCAAAGTCATTTATCGTATATTGTAATGATTTATATTATTTAATTTTAACTTAACACATCCATTACTAATTTAATGACAAGGACAAAAAGTATACTCGAAACTTACTTAACAGCAGAGAAATCTCCCCGGTTAAACTTACTTGTTGTTATTATAATATTATAAAATTTAAAAAGTCGATTTTCTTAAAAAAGAAAACTAACAATCCAGATATTAGCTATGAAACATTCAAACAACGAGCGTGTTAAACGACTGAATTATGATAATATATATTTTAATATAATATATATAATATTTAGTTTCACTGGTGCATTGTTGATGTAAAGTTTTACATTTTATTTCACATCAACGTTGTATTGACGACGGCCATTTTTAAAGGTCGTTTGCGTTTCATGTTTTACTTGAATTGATTAAGTTAAAACCAGTGTTGCAGGTCATTGCGTTTTTTTAATTAGAACTCTTTAGTTTTCAACTCGTTCGAAACAGGCGCGTTGAGCAGATAAAAAAGGTCGAACGTAAAAGTGATTTTTTTCATCATTGTTAGATTCGGAATTTAGTAGCATTAAAAGGGTCAGTTTCCATACATACACACATACATAGTACATACATACATACATACATACATACTATATACTACATACATTAGTCATACATACATAATATATTATATTTAAACACACAGTTATTATTATCATGTATATTATAACACGGCCTCGCAAACGTATGTGATATTTATTATTTGATAAATTATCTCGTCAAATACCGCAATACATTGACATCAACAATTTTTACATAAATATGAATACGATATATTATTATAAATATGTCACATTGTGAGTTGCGACAATTATTAGATATTCGTTTGCGAGGTATCACTGTTGCATGATGATATTATGTCGTTATATTTTTAGTGTTTTAATCGCATTATAGTTAAATATAAATATATAATATATATAGTATATACCAGTTGCATGTACTGTATACATGATTATATAAATATATGGTAACATACAATAATTGTATACCCCTCTTTCATATATATTATGAAGTATTCAAGTATGTACCTAATATCTATAGGTACATACTATCATCACTAGGTTTATATTAGTTTGTAGTGTTATATACAATATGATATTACATTTTGAATTTAACACATCCATTACAGTGACCCACACAACTTACAATACAGCAGAGCGGTACCCATTTATCCACCTTTTTTTTTTTGTGCCATATGGCCATGTGATGTTTTACCTACTCTATTAGGTACTTACTATGTTACGTAATTGGACAGTAATTATAATATTATATAAATATTATAAAATTAGTGCTTTTTCTGTTATATTACAATTATTATTTAATAGTCGTCAACTATAACTTAACTTAACTTAACTTAACTTGATCGTCAATCAATACTTTTTTTTTATTTATATAGAATGTTTTTATATTTGTAAAGTTTGCGTTTGGGTGAGTTAATACAATTTGCAATGTTTTTGAGCGTGTGTTCTTATCCGGTGCAAGTTGATCTTAAATTTTTGATATTGTAAAAGATGTTTCACCGTTTGAATATTATCAAGGTTAGTGCTTTTTCTTCTCAAAGTATATATTTTTTTTATAAAAAAGCTGTCATGCAACGGCTGAACGGCTAAACTTCTATTCTCAGTCAAATAAGTACTCTCTCTTCATTCCAATTTCAGTACCTATCATCCGCCGGAAGTTTTTCCTTAATTTCCAAAAGTGGGCTTGAGTATTTTTCTTTCCATTAGTTTGCTTTATAGGAGATAATATAATGTACATCTGTTTTATTAAGTCGAATAGGTAATTTAAAATCTGTCTTTGATTATTTTATTCATGTGGTTCGTATATTTAAGTAATAGCTGAATTATTCAAAATGTGTATTGGATGCATTCAAGGCACAATTGATCTTAATTAAGCTGTATTTGTGTGCCACACTTCTGTTCCGTATTTTGAAAACGATCAGACGGAGACTAAATATAAAAAAAGCAGGTAAGTGCAGGATGTCACTCTACTGTAAAGTAGATTACAAGTGGGTCATTGTTTAATGGTTGTATTAGACTTGAATTCAATGATATAATATCATTGTATAAGAAAAACGATTCTGAGCGGAGACGGTTTGTCAGTCTAGATATTTTATATTTTGTTATTATTTATTTTATCATGTAAGTTGAACTAATATTAAAATATTATAATTTTTTATTCGTTTCTATGGTGATAGACAAAGCGTTAGAAATTAAAATCCCATTTTTAGCGTTTTTTCGTAATTTTCCGGTGGTTTTTCCCGTGGCATAAATAACTATTGAGAAAATCGAAAAATGACCTCTTTAAAGTACTATCTTGATCCAATTTGCTAAAAGATAAGGTACTATATGTTGAAATCGAAACACTCCTTCTGGAAGAAATTTTGTATACAGGATATAAAAAGAAAAAAAAAATAAAAAAAAAAATAAACACCATTGTAAAAACAATAGGTTCCTCGCTCCGCTCATAATCTAAAAATACGACTAAGTGCGAGTCGGACTCGTACACGAAGGGTTCCGTATCATCATCTATAAACATGTTGGCAACACTGTTATGTTATATTATGTATTCTAGGATTTCTAGTATTTGTTGTTATAGCGGCAACAGAAATTGTAAAAATTTCAACTTTCTAACTTCCATGGCTCATGAGATACAGCCTGGTGACAGACAGACGGACAGCGGAGCCTTTGTAAAAGGGTTCCGTTTGCCGTACAAAACTCTAAAAACGTAGACATATTATGGGTGATTTAAATAATTTTACTTTTCTCGTGAAAAACTCCATAATTTTCGAATTTATGAGGAGTAATCTCAGTGTTGATTTAAGAGGTTAAATAGCTAGATAACACCTGTGAATTGAATAGCACTGGAATTAAAAGCATGCGATAGAATGGAAAACAATTATGCAATACTGGTAACATATAGAAAAAAGTAGGTAGTTTATAATAATATAGAAGTGAGTCGTCAAGATATTACATTAGTATTGATACAACGGGAATCACTTTCGTATGGGAAAAGATGTTGAAGTTTAAAATTGTACAATTTTTATTGATCCATAAAGTGATGACAGACACAAAAAACCAACATACACATCATGCAAAATCAATACATTCATCTTTCCACTCAGAATCTAAAATATTCAAATCTAAATGCCATTAAAAATAAAGACGAAAACTAAGAGTGATATGCATTTGATTATTATGTTTTATGGGCACAGCACTGTGTATATAAGAATGGTACTTTAAAGGTTTGGAGTTTTGATTCCTATATAGCCGATATCCGAGCCAACTGGGCAACGTTTTCCTTTCAACCGAGTGTTTGTTGGCGTACTGCCAACGAAAACCCCATAGGTACTTGATACCAAATCAATCTAATAGGCTAATTAAGTTCTTCATATACTATTATTACGTTGGGGACCGTTCGACCACTTTTCGTTTCAGGAAAAACTACTCAACCATACCAATTATATACGTGTATACCTTACTATACAATACAGAAGTCGCTACAGTAATATTTTTGGTACAGGCCACCGAGAACAATTCGATTACTTTTTGTGGTTGAAAAATATCCTCAAAAATTGTATACACAATTGTCTAAGGACTTAAAAGCAGGTAGTTTTAAACAAAAAATACATATATATATGCAAACATACAAGAGTATTTGGTTAAATCTTAACTACTTTTAGAACCTTTGTTTTACAAATTCAGCTATAAATCATTATTTATAAATTTAACGACAAATACTGGTGTTGGTATCTTTGAATTTAAGAACTTGATTCGTATTGCAACATGATTAATCACAGAGTGAACGGATTTTTCAATTTTTTTTCCTATACCTATGATAACAGTATATTTTGTTAATTAATGAGTAATGAGTTTTGAAATTAACAATCGGAAAATAATACGATTTGTGTTTAAACATATTAAATAATATAAGTGAATGTTGTAGTAAATCCATTAGAAAAGTAAGTTTAGATAACAATTATATTATAGTATAGAGTCGTAATAGTATGTAAAAATATTATATTCGATATCAATGAGGTATTATTAGCTTACATGTTTAAGTTAATTATTATAAACCCATAATACTAATGAGCACATAATATTGTTATAATTCGAATGATTTTCTGCTACAACGAAATAGTTATTAGGTACTCAGTTACTGCGTCATGAAGGGTGAGAAGGAGGGTGGATGGCTATAAATACATATGCACTGTTTTATGTATACGATAATAATGTTGATAAATGAATAAAACAGACGGCCTTTGTGGCTCAAAACTGTCAGCAACATTCGTTGATTTATGGAGCCTCCCGGGCTAATATATATTTCTAACCCATCCCCGCGTGCATACTTCGTGGTCGTCCATACTGAGTTTTTATCGAATCTCCGCGTTCACAAACCCCCTACCTACCTTCCTCTACACATATCCCTACCACTGCCTCTGCCACAAATCCACGTGGCACACACTCTGATCCACCCATCTATCCCCACCCAGTGTACATAACTCCATTCAGTTTTTATAATATTTCTCCTCGGTTGACCGTTATTGGCTCGGAAATGCCGAAAACAAAACACAATTGTTTCCAATGTTAATAAATTTGTGTTTAATAAACGCATCCAAATTAGAGGGGTGATTCTGTGTTGATTTATGGCCCTATATGCACTGTACGCTCACACACATTCATGAATATAAACCTCAATATAGGTTATTAGTTATTGTTTGTTTTTTTTTTTTGCACATTCACCACAAATCGTATACCAAAATATATACACATTTATATATAATACACGTTAACCTTACGCCTTTTGTGACCAACAAATTTTTTAGTTAATAATATACAATACTACATTGTAAGCCAAAATTCTAGATTAAAGGACAATGATTGCGATATCAAAATGTTAAAAAAAATAGTCCATGTTGAAACAGATTGTAAAATAATGGAAAATATTGGAAGCCCTCTACCTACCAAATATAAAAATAATAACTACTATTATAATCACATACAAACAAGCTTATCCTGTTAACAGATATCTTCATGAAAACGATTTATCTTGGAATACTCCATGACTGTAGACGCAGGAGAAATACACCGATATTTGAAAATCTACACGAAACGTTAAAAATATTAGAAAACTGTATATAGGCTAATCGGTACGTAACTGAAGGTCATCGTGTGAAGTTCAAATTTCGGAAATGTTATTATTGTCATTAGAACTACACTCTCCTTTACGATAACAGGTCTGATGTAATATTAAACTATTTATAAATTGGTGAACGACAATAGTGTCTATATTTCTAAATAGCACGTATATCTGTATGTATATGAAGGTATATAGAAAATAAACTGACTGTCCTGACACAAAAAGGCTCAACCCAAACTGATGGATCTTGCAACTTGAAATGTTGTACAAAGATTTCTAATTAATGTAGGCAAGCACTAAGCAAGTTTTTTTAGGAAATTACACCTATAAACAATAAAGGATTAACAAGTGGTGGTAAAATTAGTATATTGAAAAATTATGAATATGTTTAATAACCTGAAACGATGTGTATAAAGAATCTATCAAATAAATAATTAAATACGATACAATGGGGATCAAATTTAGTATGGAAATCAATTAATCTATATAATATAATATGTATAAGATTGAAATGAATATTATTTTCACGGGTTATAGAAACAATAATTACAGTCGTAAAGGGTTTTTTTAAATTCATAAAGCACATTACAGGTCACGTTTTAACTTTCAATCATAATTTTATAGACCCGAAAATCGTCTACGAAAAATTGAGTGATGAAATAGGAATTTAAATGGAGCTCATTTTATAAAAAATGTGTCGATATTACATAAAAACATAAACGGGTGTTTAATTACATTTGTTCATAACTCAGGTCTTAAAATAGCAAAGGAATGCAGTTTTGTATATCACGATTTTATCAAAATCTATTAAATAAGTGATATCTTTCAAGTACAGTTTTAGTTCATGAGTAATAAGGTCCAATTAAATAAGAAGTCCAAAATCTCTATAAATCCAACAATATTTTACTGTCGTCTGTTAACAACTAAGCTAAATCATGAATATGATATCCAAATTAGGCTAACACGATAAGGAGCATAAAATAAAGAGAATAGTTGAGAGAGTTGATTTTTGATTCGTTTACTAGGTATACCCTGGAGAACTAGATCAGTGGTTGTTACTTGTGGGTTAAAAGTGTTAGTCGGGGCCTGGTGGTCACTAAATATAATTGACAAAATGATCTTAGAATGGCATTAAAATTTATAATTTAAGAGTGATGTTATGGAGTTGAAGACTTTATGATATTTTAACTGACATTTTGAAACTTGAAACTGTATACCTAGTGATAATAATATTTTCATTACAATATACACTGTAATAATTTGTACTATTATAGTCATATTTTTTTTTTTTTGCTAAATAGAGAGATTATAAAATAAATTGTGCACGTTTGAAAAACAAATAACATTTTTCTGACTCATAAAATCCGTTAACAAAAACAACAAAATAAATAATTAATATTGTATAATATTATAATGATTAGTATAATTAGTATCTATACTATAGACTAATATTTAAGATACCACGCATATTATTATTTTGGAAAATTCATATTTTAAATAATGTATGCCTAAATAATTATATGTACTCGTATAATATTCAATCCAAATTTCCAAACTTATGCCCATTATATTATCTGTGTAGAGGGTAAAATTATTAGGTATATCATACAAGAATAATCTTGTTACCTGCCTGAAGTGAAATAACAACAATAATTGATAGACAAATACATGTTTTGTATATGACGTTGGAAATCATGGGTCAGATCAGTAGATAATTATTTTAACTACATATTAAGTGTGGAATTTTCAATTTGATTTAATATGGTATTGGGTTTGATGTAAACAGAAATCATTATTGAATCATGATAAAAATAAAATAATAGTGATAATTTATAATAATTACGTTGGATACAATGTATCGATTTATTAATATTATAATTGTATCATAACAATTAACGGTATTGTTTAACATAATTATGAATTTATAAACCAAATCCTTTTTTTAGTATTATTAATTTTTTTTTGTTTCTTTTCTAAATTTAAATTTAATTCAACTATTCTGACTCGTAATTGTGTATTTACGTATATAAACTTATCGATGTAAATCATCAGTCAAGTATATGGTTTACCGGATATGTCCATTGGATCCGGGATTTCAACTGTAAAAAACGGAAGTCTTGTTTTCTTTTGTAAAAATTATTCTCTTAGTGGTTCGAATAGTTTTCTCGCAATATCTCACGGCGATACCGAGGAGAAGGAAAAAACTGCCTTTGTTTACGAAGTTTCAACTTTCGGTTCCTAAATGATAGCTGGAGTGGATATATTTTGTTCAAAACTTTTCTTCTTTCCACCCCACGGGGGCTATTTGGAAAAAATAAAAAATATTTTATCAACTATAACGAAGACAAAAGCGTGATTGATAGACACATTGGTTAGTGAATTGATGTCTCATAAACCAAACTTCTTATATACTATACGTTTGGATTATAATATTATAATAGCTCTGAATTATATAGTGTAACAGAAAGATCTGACAAAAAAATTTGATGTTGCGTATGACGTATGACAAAAATTGTGCAAATTGTTTGGTTAATGAGAAATTAAAAAAATATATTTATGTCAAAAAATTCTCAAAAACAATATTTTGAAAAAAAGTTATTACGTTTTAAATTAATTTATTCAAAAAATTTTGAATTTTAAAATATTACAATGCGTTTAATCATTAATCATTATACTTCTAACGTTTAGTTATAGTTATTTGGTTCAAGTCAATAAATAATAAACTATGTACCTTAAAGTTATTTAATTAATGCCTTCATACCAATTAGATACCAAATATTACATTTATTTATCAATACATACGAAATAATGATTACAACAAAAAGCTAACGACTATGATAGAAATTTTGGTGAATTATAAATATAGAAAATTATATCATTACGATATTTCCAAAATATCCATGTACACCCAAACCACTACACTTTATGTAGGTACTAATTTTAGGATAGAAAAGAACAATGTAACACAATCGGTTCAAACTGATAATGTTTCTCTTGCATCGCCTCCGAGTTTTCTTTTATTTGTGGGGTACAAAATCAAGTTGTACAAATTTATTAAATAATCGTACAAATTAATACGAATTCCCAACAACAACAAAAGTTGGGCAAGTGAGTACCACTCTGCTGTAGATTATGTGTCGTTTTGGCAACTGTAATAGATGGTGTTGAATGTGAATTCGACGTTAAATCATTATGTCTACATATACGAACGATTCTGAGTGGAGATGGTCTGTCAGCCTATATCAAGTATATTTCATTATATGTATTTTAATATTGCTATTAAAGTAACTTATTTTACTATAATTATTATGTTAATGTTGACTTAATTTTTGCCAAAAACATTTTATTTTTATTTTATTGTTGATTTCCGTTTCTATGGCAATAAACAAAGCGTTATGAAAATCGGTTGGAAAAAAGGTGTAACCAGCCCAGTAACATATATATATTATTATGTTAAAAAAAATTAAAAATTATCTTATGCCCAGAAATGTAAATTTTAAAAATATTTGGTGAAAATTAAATTCTATCCAGTTTTAACTTTTAGCTTTTTATAATAATACAGTTAGAAAATTTATTACATCGAATTTATTTCAATGTGATTGACGTGTTATACGGTATACATATAGTACTTATAGTACTTCTATTAGATGTTAAATAATTCATAGATACCTACTCAAAAAATATTCAAATATAACAAAACTGTACAGTTTTTATTGATGACACAATATGCCATATTATTCTTCGCCATGAAGAACCCAATCAGCGTTTACTATTTGAATTCCCAAAATATCCCCCTCCCTCATATACTTCACAATTTAAACACATGGGGACGGAAATTCACAATTAACCAGTATCAATGAGAATAACCCATGAGTATTCTTAAGTTCTTAACCTAACTTTGACTGCGTGATAAACTAAAAATACTGTACATTTAAATGCAATTTAATTTCATAATATATTATTATTTTCATTACCTTAGGATTTAATTTTATTGTGCTTCGTTCATAATAAATTATAGTATTTATTTTTAATACCTACATTATTCACATTAATTACGCATTAAAACATATGTATATCAAATTTAGTTTCTGAAAATGCACTACTATAATATTATGTACTTAACACCATATGCGTTTGAGTAAAAGTTTTGTTGGGTGATTAACCAACAATGCGCGTATTTACCTAACAATATTTTTTTTTTTTATTGTTTAACACTTAATAATTATTGCCATATTTATTGCTCATATCAGTTTCAAATTATTATGATTTTTAATAGTAAGAGCAATGGATTGAAAAACAATTAAATTATATAATAGTAAATAGTAAATTGTGTTATATTATGTACGTGCAGAAGTTCAAACATGAATACTGATGGAGACGTTATTTAGGTACTTACAAGTTACAATAGTCAATAGGTACCAGTAATGAAATAGTGTTATACGCAGAGTTGCAGGTAATTACTCCGAAGAAAGTATATAATGTACAGGGAGTTCCATGGTGATTTCCTGTATTCCTGTAATAGTGAAATGATAAAACCAAAAACACGGTGAGCCATCCTGTATACCTACGTATTTATTTTAATAATATTACTTTTTTTTTTTATTGAAGTTTAAAAAAACACACGAGTTGTACTGAATGTTATACGAAAGGGGTTGATATATATATGTATATATATATAGATATCAAACTGGGAGAAATTTACGAGCGCTGTAATAACAACGTCAACTGGGTAAAGGGAAAATGCACGTGCAGTATGCGTGTGTGTTGGCGAATGTATATCATGTCTGTGTATGATTGTGTTGGTGTGTATATGTGTAATTGTGTATGTTTGTATGTGTTCACACGTAAACGATGGAAAAACTGACGGTAATATTTTTACCACGCCCAATCGGATTCACATAAATAAGGCGACGATGTCATGGAGCCCCATACTTCTCTTACTCCCTCTCTCAATCTCTCTCGGACTTGTTTCGCTCTTCTGGCGAGCACCATTTGAAATAATGGTCAACAAAAACGCTCCATAAAATTTTCTCCGCTCTTTTTTTACCTTTTTTTTTTGTCAACCCATTTTACTTAACATATGTTTGCCGGCTTGGTAAAAAAAACGTTTTCCAATATTATCCTGAGCTCGATGATTGATAATATAATATTATAATGATACAATATAATATTATATATAAAACAGCATTAAATGTCACATCTTGAAAGGAAAGAAAGGAGGTTGTACTAATGTTTAACTCATATAGGTTAGGTTAGGTTAAGTTACGCTGCACGTAGTATTTTTCAAGTTATGCAATTTGTGTTTCACCGCGAGAGCATTACATGAAACTATTTTTTAAAATAGCCCAAGTGTAATTATCGACATTGTCTCGTCAGCCATCGCATTCTAAAAAAAGTAATGGAAAGTTCCGATGTAGCCGTTTGTGGTAAATCACATCCAATTCTCCTTTCTGTATCATTTTCAATCTCGATTTATCACAATGAAAAGTAAACCAATACATTCAAGAATTTCCAATGCAAGTATTATCCTTTTTCAAGGGGAGAAAAAAAAGATGGGAAAGGGCGTTAAAAAATCACCGCAGTCGAGTCAAAACCTAGGTCGTCGTCATCCGGAGTGATTGATGGCCTCTTCTTTCATCTTCAGTGCACTACTATAATAAACTTTTATCTTTTGCCAGGCGGAAGGAGAAAAAAAATCGTAGTCCCGGTAAACTCATCCCTAATTACGCCATAATGACTTGAGCGTTTCAACTCCAAACCCAATTAATTTTTGCCTTGTTAACATCCTTTAACCGCGCACGAAAAGTAAATATATTATTTTCCTCCTAACTTTTAATATTATTTTCAATGACTTGTTCCTAAAAGTTGAGTGTAAAAAAAATACATATATTAATATCATTTTCCTATGAACGAATGCGTTAAGCATATGAATGTGTTATTAAATTGGCTATGTATCGTTTTTCAAATCAGTGGAATTTAGAAATGATATATATGATCATTTAAGGTATATAAACAACATGTCAACGTTACTTAACGGAATGATTTATACATTTATAATAATCAGTGTCATAGTAAAAGATGAATACTGGTAAGTTAAAAATTAAAACAATTAAATATTATATTGGTATAATAGTATAGTATGTATCATAATATGAGGCTACAGTATAAACACAATTGGAATTATTTAGAGTTAGATGAAAAGTATTATAGTGGTATGAACTATAATAATAATAAATCAAGTTATAACAATTAACAATAATATTTATTTAAAAAAAATCTGGGTTCTCTATCAATGGAACCGATGGTTTTCCCTCGTCATGTGATTTTCTTTATGTTATTTATTATTATGTACAATGTACATTAATCCAATTTACTTATTGGTATTGAAATACAGATTGTAAGATTTTCCAATAAAAAAAAAATATGTACAGCCATTTTAAAGTAAAACTATTAAATTATTGATTTATCTACGTATTTTATATTAACCTGCTCAACATAGCCCGTTACAAATTAAATGCCCGTGAATTTACCTCTTCTTAAGCCCTGTTAAATGTAAGCTGCACCGATTTTTAACACAGTTGTATGGGTAGTATTGACCAAATATAAATTACAGTTCTAAAATTATATCCAATTATAATAACTATTTTATTTTCTGATATCAATGACAACTCTACAGTCTACACAAACTACATACCAAAAAAATGTTCGTTTTTCCACCAGAGCTAACAAGTCCCTGTATCTACTCCTCTTTAAAATTAATTTTTTTTTTAAATTTCTTCGAGGTATACATTCTTGGGTATATGATTACCTATGTGATATATTTCAGAACTATGAGTGTGAATAAATAAGTGCGATACATTTTGTCGTAGATCACGAGCACATATTGACTTTTATTAATATATATGTATATATTATATGATTTTTTGATTTTATAGTAAACTAAATATTATATAGTAAACGTCCATTCAACGACATTTTCTGATTAATGAAATATTTTTGAGAACCACGACTTTCATTGTTAATCATGCGTACATTTATCTCTGTATAACGGAATCTGATACTTCCATATAACGAATAAACTATTCGATAACAAACCTATTTTTGTAAATGTTATCACTATCAAATATTAAATATTTTTCTAAAATACCTACAATTTTATTGAAATAAGTTTTAAAAAATGATATCTAATATTTGATATTTGTTTTTATTTTAATACATTATAAAATTAATGCATATTATGCAATTAATTTAATTCAAAATTGTTAATTCTATTTAATGAAAGATTCAATATTACGAGTTTTTTTTCGGTCCTCATGATAATTTATTTGAAAATGTCTATTATAAAACACTATCTGTTATAGATCGAAAAATATACATACCTATATAATGTTTGTATTTATTTAATTTGTATACCTAGATTTAATTTTTCCAAAAAATAATTTTAGTGTTTATTTTTCTTTTAGAGAATTGAGTCATTCGGGAGATTTTCACATAAAAGTTATTCGTGCTTTTGTGAAAGCATTAACACATTAAAGTCTTACATTGAGTTTCTAAAAAGTTTCTTTTCCCTTAAATACTTAGTGTAATTAGATTTCTGGATTTTGTGGTAAAATGTATAAAAATTAAGTGTGTAGGTAGGTCCTACTAGGTTTAAGTTAATTTAATTTGTTATAACATAATAAATGATTATGTTATTTTATATTACTGTTTTTTTTCCACAACGAAAACAATTATAATTGTAATATTTTAATGTGTATATAGGTTAACCTAAAAATGTTAATCATTATATTTTTTTCCAAAATTTGTACAAATTTGATCCATATACATTTTAAAATTAGCGTGAAAAAATGTCTTAAGTGCGCCTAAAAATGCCCAACGGAAAATAACATTTCATTTACGGTTGATATAGAGAATCCTATTCTTACCACTTGGTTTAAAACAATTTTTTTAATTCTATTCAAATTTGTAATAACATAATTTGTGACAATTTGTTCAATACATTTCATAATGTATAGGTACCAACAAGTAGGTATTTTAAAAAAACCAATTTTTATTTTCTGGTACCAGAGAAATATGATGTACGTTAATAGAACTTTTCCAGTTTTTTTATCCAAGTATTCTTGATAATTTAACCATTTTTTTTTTAGCTTATATAGCTAAAAGTTTTCTAGGTTATAGTTACTATTTTTTCATATTTTTAATGTCAAATTCAATGCCTAACTTAATTAGGTACTCTGATTGAATTTTCCAAATTGTGTATGTTTTTATCCAGAAAACCATCGAATATAAAAAAAAATACTGGAGAATATTTTTTTACTTCTTAAGTCTAAATGTCCAAGTGTCAGACATTTCGAGCAATCGTAATATTTAAATTATTATTTAAACAGCATATTATATTATTTTATGTATCAGTAATTGCTTATTTTTTGTTGCATATAAATTATTAGGTATGCCAGGTAAATAAAAATGATTTTATGTATTAATCTGGTTGATTTAACGTAAACATTCATATAATTATAAATTTCTAGTTACCTATACAACATTTATAATTTATATCATTTTTAATCTAAATACGTAAATCTATAATTAGGTATTATAGGTTGATAGTTTTGTATGGATATTCATAATAGGTACTACATATATATTAAATTAATAAAATATTGATACATTTTCTGATTTTAATTTAGCCAATATGCACAGAATTTCAGAACATATATAAATTATAAAAAAGTATAGGTACCTATCGTTTGTTTAATGAATGATTTTTACTTATCATTGAAAGTAAACTTCTCACAAACTTCATTAATATTTTAAATTGATGATTATTTTTCAATATATTCAATAGACTTTTTTAATTTTCATTATTTAGGTCACATATTTTCGTAAAAAAGAACATGATGCTCAAATGTGTAAGGACTATCAAAAACAATTAAGTTTCATTTTTAAAATATTAATATTGGGTAGGGTAAGTAACAAATTAATTAATTTTCATAAAATATTCATAAAATGTCAATTACACAACTTGTATGAACAAATTCTGGTCACATATGATGTTTAAGTTACTAGTTGCCTAATTGTATATTATTTTATTTTTTTTTTTCAACCCGAACTCAATTCTCCATTCTAACCGATTACTCGCCTTTTCTTTAAGTTCCTTAAAGGTTTTGACTTTTGAATCCCATTTAATTTGTCCTATAGAATAGAGTTTCGAGGACATCCTGCAGTTTTCTTTCCTTCCACCAAACCCTCTAATATTATATTATGCAATTCTTCTGGGTGTCTCATGGCATGTCCAACTATTTTCTAGCGTCTTGCTCTAATCGTATCTATGAGTGTACGTACGTTTTTCTCCCACAGTTCTAAGTATTTCTTCATTCGTTTTTCCCTCTATCAAACTTATCCTTTCCATACGCCTTCAACACCACATGTCGAAAATGTCTAGTTTTTTCTTTATGATATCATTTATCACCCAAATTTTACTTCCATATATTGCAACAGTCCACCTACATATGTTTTTATAAGTCTCTTTTTGATATTGAGATGTAACTTTATTTTTATACCAATTAATACTTATAAGTATTAATTTTTAATTTTTTTCAAAGTTGTGTAATATTGCAGTTGGTAATAAAAAATTTAAAAAATGTATAAATATACATGGCACGTTTTAAACAAATTTAAAATAGTTTAACATGGGTAAATACTAGATGTATTTAAAAGATCTAAGATATGAACAAGCCATATAAATAATTTCGCTAGAGTTGTGAGAAATTAGGTATATATAGAAAACTTTTTAATCATCTATATACAGAATAATTGAATCATGAATAGAATTTGGATAAGATTAAATGTAGGTACTGTAAATACTTAGTAAGAAACTCGAGGCTAACGGACACATGGTTTATTTTCACCCATGTACTCTAAACAGTTTCCAATACATATCTACAGGGGCTAAATTTGACGCTCTATTGGGAATTGTGGTTAACCAGGAAAATTTGTAAGTACAAATCGGTACAAATTATGGTGAAAATAACTTAAAAAAAAGTGTTCAAGTGGATGTCGCTCTGATGTACAGTAGGTTACAAGTGGGTCACTGTATAATGGATGGTATCGAATTAGAATTCAATGATATACCTAATATCATTGTATAAGAAAAACGATTCTAGGCGGAGATGGTATGTCAGTCTAGGTATAAGACATATTATATACTTATCTATGGTATTAAAAAAAAAATTGACCTATAATAGGTACATATAATAAATTCCAAATTAATCACAATATCCATTAGGTATTTAATATAACGCGTTATACATCAAAAACAAACCGCGATACTATCATAGATATATAATAATATACTTTAGAAGTTTTAAGTACTCACGTATAAGATTATACAATCACAATAAAATAACTAAAATAGTTATTCTAGGTTTTAGATCTCGAGAGTGGAACGATGAATGTATTGATTTTACAATGATGTGTGTTTTTTTATTTTTTTTTGTGTGTGTACACGATAAGTAGTCGAAATAATGCTACGATTTTCAACTTCAGTATCTTGTTCGAT
>NC_042495.1:3642185-3682320 GCF_005508785.2 Acyrthosiphon pisum | reverse complement strand
TTTTTCTATTGTTTTTCACGGCGCTTTTCAAAATTACTGGGACTTTTAAATTTTGACCTCCCCAATGCACCAACAATATTCACTTTCCCATCGAACAAGATACTGAAGTTGAAAATCGAAGCTTTATTTCAACTACTTATCGTGTACACAGACACAAAAATAAATAAAAATAAAAAATCACACATCATTGTAAAATCAATACATTCATCGTTCCATTCAGAATCTAAAAGTTCAATTGGTGTGAATCTGAATGCTGGTAAAAGTTTTCCCTGGCATTCATACATAAATCTGAATAAACAATAAGTTAAAAATCTCTTTATAATATAATATGTTATTGTTATATACATTAAATATATACATTTTAATATATTATGATTTATGATAAAATTGTGAGATTTCGTAGGAAAATGTATGAAAAAAATAATTAGCCATGCCAACTTAATATATTTAATTAGATCGTTGCCACATGGCAAGAATGCAACATCATACATTATGATATTAAGTATTATAATGTATGATGTTGAATTATAATATTAAGTATTATAATGTATAGATTGAATCAAAATGTAGTGTAGCATACGCGAGTAGATATATTAATCCAGTTATTTTTCCGTTATCTAACACAGACAGCTTGGTATGCACACACCCACTTCAAAAAATAATAATAAAATAAAACGCAAATCCGTGATTTAATTTTGCATGCATATTTTAGTATGGCATATCGTAAAAACTTTTTTATTCATAATATAAAAACGTTTCAAACAGTTGTTCAATAATTATGATTAATGGACATTTATGTGTGATAGTTAGTGTTCGGATTTTGCTTTTATTCTTTCGGTCTACTTACAATGCAATAAATTAAATTCATAATGATTAAAATAAAGCACAATATCATATTTTTTTGATTTCCAATCTATCAATTTTTAGATTTTGAGTGGAACAATGAATGTTTTGATTTTACAATGATGTGTGGTTTTTTTTAAAATTTTTTTTTTGTGTCTGTGTACACGATAAGTAGTCGAAATAATGCTTCGATTTTCAACTTCAGTATTTTTTTCAATGGGAAAGTGAATATTGTGTGTTGGGGAGGTCAAAATTTAAATTCACGATAGTTTTCAAAAACAACATAAAAATTAATGAATAACGGGAATTTTTACGCAAAATCAACTTTGGTTTTTGGTGTAACTTTAAAACAAATAACTGTATATTCATGAAATTTTCACTGGATGTTTATATTTTTATTTTCTATACGTGATAAAATATTTTGATTTGTTTTGATTTGTTTAGGGACATTTTCAGTTTCCAATCTTATTAATTTTTTTTTTCTATGAATGTCAATAAAACTTTATTTGTTGAGTAAATATACTTGAAAATGTAATAGAAGGTTCCTATTACATTGTTTCAAAGGCAGATGAAAAAAATTAAAAATCCATGGTCACAATTTTTTTTTATAAGCTTCTAAAGTTCAAATATTGATAAAATACGTAAAAATGACGAAAATTTGCAAATTATTTTTAGTTAGAAATTCATGAAAATTTTTCTTTTTAAATCTAAGATTTGAAAATGTAATACAAGATTCCTTATAAGTTTGTCTACCTTTATCAAAAAAGAAAAATGTCTACAAGCAAATTAAATTAAATTTTTATGATCGTTTGAAATTCATATTTTTACAACATTTTATATTCACTCGATTTCTCATGTAACAATTATCTTATTTTGTTGTAATTAAAAAACAAATGACTGTAGATACTTGAAAATTTTACTGAATGTTAATATTTTCATTTTCTATACACCATAATATTTTGAAAATATTTTGACTCTTTTTGAGCTATTTACAGACATTCTCAGTTTTCAATTTTTTTAGTTTTTTTTTCTATAAATATCAATAAAATTGTATTTGTTGGGTAAAAAAGCGTGAAAATGTAATTCAAGGCTTCTGATATATTGTTACAATAGAAATTGAGAAATATTAAAAATACATATGCACAATTTTTTTTTATAAGCATTTAAAGTTCTTATAATATATTGTATATAGCGAGTAACATAAATACAAACATTTAAATTTTGTTTTTGAATATCGATTTGAACAAACTTTATTACAAAGTTAGCAAATAGCATCTGTCAGTTATTTATGTTCTACATTGTTGTAAATAGTACCTACCTATACATTTTAGTAGTAACGCCGACAGTGGTTACATGTTAGTTTGGTATAATGATGGTAGAGGAGGTTCTGATAGTTTCTACTAATAAAAGTATTCGTCAAAGGATGTAGTTTTTAAAAGTAGAATAACTATTAGTTAATTAGTCAAGGTAGAATCATTTCATTTGGTGAATGTAAAATATCGTTTGTCAGATGAAATATTCATAAACAAGAAGACGCTTAAGAATATATAATGCAAGTATAGATATGCCAGATAGTAGGTACCTATTGCCATTTTGAATTTATATATTTAACATATATACGACATATACGACATATTACATTTAGATGTATATTATATATGTATATATGTATAGGACATTGGCATATTATATACCTATGTTTTTTTTTTACTTTTACGACGAAGCGGACTCCACGCCGTTGTCGACGGCTGTTCACCGGCAAAGTGGTTTTCCATTAGTGCCGACCGCGTGACGTAGCTAGTAACAGCTAGCAGTGACGCTACAGGAGACCGCGGGAGCCATCGCGTAATACATGCATATCCAATAAATTCATCGTTAGAATCGGTTGAATAATAAAACTCGGGCCGTGTTGTACACGTCATCCGCACTGTTGTGACGTAGCGCAGTGCGACGGAGGGTAGCGAGGTAGGCAGGACAATTCACTACCACGTACATAATATATTATAGTTACTATACAATATAATATATATAATATAGAGCTGATGTAAGTTCAAACATTCTCTCGAGTACGTCAATTATTGGCTAGATTGATATTATGTGTAATTTAAATGTACTGGTGAGAAATTATAAGGCAATAACGCTCTATCTGGACGAATGCATGCCAAAAACACGAATTATACACCATTTCCGTTATGAATAAATGACGAATGAATTATTTTTGTTTAGCAGTATTGATGCTTACAAAAACTGAATTATATAATATATTTTTATATACACCACTTCGTCCATCACTAAGGATAAAATCCTTAGGTGGTTATGGATATAGTGTATATTATGTATAATAAAGTGTGGCTAAATTTTACCTAATATAATATTATAGCTCGTCTATCTATTGATATACCTATAGGTATATGTATAAAAATTATTATGAGATTATAGTTCTTGATAATCTCGGAAACTATGAAATCTATCGCTGCCATATTCACATAGGTACCTATTAGGATCGGTTAGTACTCCCATAGTCCCATTGTTTTTTGTTTTGGTTAGGTGAAGCAAAAAAAAAAAAAATAGTTCTTTACGGGTAATACAACGTTTTCCTGGTCAGCATAGTATAAAATGTATTATATAATATTATGTGATAATACCTGCATCAATATACCTATATGCCTTTTGATAATTTAGTCCTTAATTAGATTTTAAATTAGCATTAAAAATTTGCACTCGTGCTTGTTGTTACAAGAGGAAATTTAAACAATAAGAATATTATATTTTTGAAATAAATTATTCCAGGTATAAATCTCTTAATAATCAATGGCAAAAAAAAAATGCACGATGCCAGAAACTATCCCAGGTTGGGCACACTAAAAGACATGGTGAAAATGTTAAGATGTATAAACGTTTAATATACATTTAATGTTGTACAGCACAGTAGCACACATATCAGACAGCTAAAAATGTCATCAACTGCAAAACGTATGGCCAAACTAGAGCGGCAGTAGCCGGTGCAATTGACAAGTTTCTAGGTGGCTACCGGCTAGTTAAAAACCTAGGTAGTTCTGAGGTGAGGAAGGAGTGGCGCGAGTGAACGTGTGTGTAGAATGGGTGAAAACCACACGTGCGGTGAAGAGAACGATGGAACAGTAGGTAATTAATAATGGAATTTGCGTGTTAAACTGTGCGGAAACCTGCTCTCTAAAAACGGATCGTGGGTAAAACTTCTATCTCGGATTATGCATTACTGCCCTTTTGCGGGTTTTAGTCTAAGCCAACCCACACACCCCCTAACCGACCCAGGCCATTCGCTTGTTCGTTTTACATGCACATCGAATTCAAACGTGGTGCGGCCTATCCACGTATATACATATATATATATATTAGCCGAACACTCTGTGCAAACATAGGAGTGGAATTATTAAGGGAGTTGGCCAAAGTTCGTTTCATTCTTAACAAACGTCATGCAGTGTGAGACAGAGGGCGAGAGTATTAAGAAGGAGAGGGACTGAGAGAGTATACTTACGACCGCTATTTACTGCCGAGTCGCTAGATCTAACCTCTTGCTGGTTGTATACATAAATTAGTAAAAGTTAACTACACTAACTACTACCGCACACACAACGAATATTATTATCAGCCAACGAAGTACGTTTCCAATTATGTACCACCCAAGTTCGTATTGGCTGGGGACATGATGTGGCAGTGGCTCTTGCGAGTTTCATAACATAAATATAATATCGTGTCGGAAGACTACGATTTTGGAGATGCAATAATAAGTATTTGTATTACATATGCAATGGTATATAGGTACATATAGAGGTACCTATACCTACCTTGTTATATTATGGTCTGTGATATTAGACGCGTTTTCTAAATAAAATAAATATAATTTACAGTATATTTAATAAGTATTAGGTTACATTGGGTATATTAAGTATACATCTAAGGTAATTACTCAAAATGTACATCGAAGAAACTAATACTTTTATCAACTACAGTCTACAACCCAACTCAAATAGCTGTTTTGTACCTATTTGGAAGAAGGATTATCCATCCGTTATTAATTTGGCTAAGTTACCAAGGTCAACATTTAAAAAGAGAGCTTAGATCTTTAACAAAAACTTAACAAGACGTTACAACGTAAAATTATATAACACAAATTAGTAATAAAAAAGTAGGTTCTATAATGAAAATTATTTTTAGTAAAAATAGTATAAATATTAGAGTCAAACAAAATATAATATGTTTACTTGCTTTATATACAAAAAAAGTATATAATCAGTTAGGTATGTGTAACATAACTTGTACCTACTATAATAATATTGTATAGGTACAATTGTTTTCAAAAATATCTACACTTACAATTTGGTAAATTTTTGTATTACCTATTGGCTATTATATATAAATCACAATTACTACCCTCTTACATAATGCTATAACATCATAAGAATAATAAGATATAACTTTCAAGTTTGATTCAAACACAACTTTTGAATTAAATACAATGTGAATCCACACACAAAATAATAATATTAGAGTAAACAATGTATGCTCATAAATATTATAATATAATGGTACTATTCAGTATAACATTAATCGTGTTCTATAACTATAATAATCCGTGATATCAATAACTGAACAGCTGAATTGTATGTGGTTATGACTGAATTAAAACTGATAGCTAACCGTCGTTTAAAAAAGTACTAAATAGTAGGTGGCTGCCTGTAATACTGTTAGGTATCATTAAACAGTATTATAATTTATAATAATATAATTAAGATTTTATTTCCATATTATGGAAATAAAAATCATTTTATTATATAATATTAATTGAAAATCATTATTACATATGCATAGGTAATACATTATATAATATATAGGTACGTGTGTTTCGTCGTTCCGACTACTCCGATTACTCGATTTCATATAATTACACAAGTGAAAGGTTAACTTCATATGAATTTCTTCTTATTTACTAATATACAACAGGGTTATTTCTAAGCATTATTCACCCCCTCACTTTTACCACTAAAACTCCATTTATTGAAATTCTGATTTTAGAAGTTTTTAATTTAACATAGTTAATTATATTTTTATTTTATTAAGGTGTTTCCTGTGGTGATAAAAACTTTTCAAATAAATGAGAAAAACCTCTTTTTACAGTAAATTAGTAAAAACGAGATTTAAAAAAAATGTATATCCGTTTAAAAAAGTAAATAGTTGTTTTAGTAGTTATACTTTATTTACTATGAATAATAGTATTCCTTAATAATGGTTTTACATAAAATATAAATATATGTAGTATTTATTCAAGTAATTGGTTACCTAAATCAGGTATAGCTTTATATTCCATATAATTCTACTTTTATATCTTATATAACACGTTCTTATAGTTCTATCTTTTTTTTTTAAACTATTACAATTGTTATATAAAACAATTATTCTGCATTATTCAGGTGACTGTGTAGGGGATTACCTATATAATTTTATTAGTCTCTAATTTTCCAGACTCACAATGAGAATCTTACATGCAAGATTAGGTTAGGTAAGGTTAGGTGGCTTTTATACCATTAGAATTTGTCAGGTAAATTTTAGCTGAATGTTTCATAGTTCATGAAAGACCATCTATCGATAATTAATTGTCCTGTTCCATTTAGAGTATAGGACAGTTATTTTAAATAAATACACATTGACATTGCACACTTGATAATAGTAATTTGCTTGAAATTGTACGGCATACATTTCTGAACTTGTTCAACTTTATGTTACATGTCAGATACGGACCACATAATAACTATTTACCGGAGCTTAATGCATCTGTAGCTGTTCGTCGACCTTGTATGTTATGGAGGAAACTGGGTAATTTAAAGTTTTTGTCAAAATTTATAAATGACCAAGCCATTGCTCCTGCTTCGCTTTCTAAAGGTTGATTTAATTTTTGCGAAAACATTGCATTTATGATAATATGAAATATGAATTATTATAATAGTGTACACTTCTATCATAATATTATATGAAATATATTATATTACAATTTGGTTCAATATCACCTTACCGTAACACAGTGTAAACAAGTGTTAGGTATAAATAGGTAATAGCATAAACGATTAATCTAAATATTTTTAAAAAACCATTACGTATAGTGAAATGTATAATATATAGGCACGTAAAAGTTTTAAATCCCCACAAACAATTTTTTTGTATTGCAACAAAATAAAACTAGGTAACATCGTTATTCTTCATTTAAATATCTAATTTCGTCCAAATTTTAACTTAAAATAGCTAGGTATCTACAAAAAAAAAATGTGAAAATATATTTTGACAGAAGAGTTGAATGTATTTATTTTACAATAATGTGTGTTTTTTTTGTGCTTGTAGATGATATGTAGTCATAAAAATGCTTCGATTTTCAACTCGAGTATCTTTTTGTGTGAAAGAGAGAATCTAGTTGATACTTTCAAGGGCTCATAATTAAAAATATCTGACAGTTTTCAAAGCGTCAGGAAAAACAAAAAAATATGGACAAGTGGGCACCACTCTGCTGTACATAAGGTATCGTATGGGTTAGGTAATTTATCAAATTTGAATTAAATGATATAAAATAATTGTATACAAATAAGGATTTTGAGTTAAGATAGAGTATATTTTATGATATGATGGTCATTAAAGTAGAATTTATATGTACTATAAAATTGTTAAGAAATATTTTTTAGTCACAATAAAATCTTATAAATCTTATAAAATCACAATACGATCTTTATTTTCCGTTTTAATATCTAATTTTGTCCAAATTTTTACTTAAAAATCAATCAATAAAAAACTATGTATATAATTTTTGGATTTTTTGGTTACAGTATGAATTACTTATGAGGAACCTTGTTTTAAAATATGTTCAATTTTAATTTATAAAATGTCATCATTTTATAAATTTGTAATAAAATAATTTGCAAATTTTCCGGATTATGATAAACTTATTAAAGTTAGTTAGAACTTTAAATGATTATAAAAAAATATGGTGTGCCTGTGAATCTTTAATATATTTTTTAAACTGCTTTTATAGAATTTACGAGGAGCCTTGTATTCGTTTTCAAGCTGTATGACACAGCAAAGAATTTATTTATCGATATTTATAAAAAAAAAAAACGAAAAAAATGTAAATGTCTATAAATAGCTCAGAAAGAGTCAAAATATTTTGAAAATTATACCGTGTATAGAAAATTGTAATATAAACATTCGGTGAAAATGTCAAGTATCAACGGTTATTGGTTTTTGAGTTACACTAAAAGAACAACATTTTTGTCAAATACAGGTTTTGCGTAAAGATTCTCCGTTATCCTTAATTCTTTTTTTGTTTATCTCGACACTTTTGAAACTTCTGTGAATTTTTAAAAAATGTGGTGAGCATGCTTGGTGAATCATCATGTATATATGATAATATTATATATTTATATCTATATTAAATGTAGGAATTGGAAGTAAACAGAAATTTAGTATTTCACTGACTCATCGTGGTCCCCGTTATAACCAGAACTCATCGGAGTGAAGAGGTTAAAGTGTAAGTAGTTATAAAACTAATTTTGAATTCAGATCCTGTTTTAGAAAGAATAAAAGCAGAAAAGTCGGATGGGTGAGAAGGAATAAAAGCTGTTCATACCGGACGATTAACTCTAGGGAAAAAAGTTTTGACCGCTTAAACGGAAATTCCGAATAATAAGGATACAAATTACGTTTACAGATTTAATTAAATGAACGAAAGAAGTTCATTAGATGAGTAATTATGAATAATAATAGTGTCTTTTGAACACGGCTTTTCTAAATCCTTAATTTAAACACAAGTGCATGATATATAGATTGTATAATATTATAATTTAGTACGCAATTGATCTCTGCAAGCCTAGATTTTTTTTTAATTTTTTTAAATTTTATAATATTTCATAAGGCAATAAATATTTAGTTCTTAAGAAAAAAAAGTTTATATGCCGACATGGTGCAGTTTATAGGTCTTCAATCCTTCAACTTATCAGTCAGTGGGCCACTTGTTATTTATTTTAAATCTTGTGGGCCACATTAGTATTAACCACACACCATACCTAAGTATTTTATTATAACATATACCCAACATTGAACAATTTTTTTTTACATTTTAAATAATAGCCAATGTGAAGAGTATAGCGTATGACTGTAATTTGTATAGGTACAATAAATTGTAAATAACTAATAAAATAATTATAACATTTATTATAGTTAATTAACAAACATTCTAACGCGGATGAGTATAGGTATTATCACTTTTGGACGTTCGTTGTGTATCGCTCAACTGATACTGACTGTCCGGTAGTATTATTCAAATAAAAGTATATTATATGATAGCATCGATTATAAATACTAGTATCGATAATCAATGATGATAGTGAGTAGTGAGTGACATAAATTCATGTATAATATATCTAATAAGACATACATTATGTTTATCTTACACAGTGTATGTAATATAGAGAGATTGCACTGTGCAAATAATAATATAAAATCTATAATCATTTATTTATAGAAGGTGAATTAAAATATTAAATTTTCATAATACTGTGGAAAATGTACATTTGTATGTACATAATATCTTCAGATTTACTGCATAAGTCGTTTAATATATTATACGTCATCTCATGATTAAACCACTAATGGCCATAAAAATTAAATTTTAATTTCTGTAATACACTAATATTAATCTTTATTGTACCTAACCATTAATCAGGATAGCTTAGGTACTAGAAAATAATTTACCAAGATACATATTTTTCTTAAACACAATAGGTATATTGTTGAATTGAAAAATAGTTAAAACAAACTTTTGAGTATATTTAATCGAGACATAACTATACATAAAAAAAAAAATAAGTGAGATATATAGATAGTACACTTTCAATAGCCTCCAATTTAAATTATTATTGTTGATTTTATGAGGAATTTAATTTATAGGGAATTAGTAATTCCGAATTACTTTGGGTAGGAATACATAATATTATATTTGTGTATATGATTCATGAAATAAACAAGATTCGAATGGTACTAAAAAGTTTGATCACACCACACATTGTTTAACTTAATTCAACTATAAAAAGTACCTAACTATTTGATATATTAAAATACATTTTCAATTGCTATTATTTATTCTATTCTAGAATATAAAAAGGTGGGCAAGTGGATGTCGCTTTGATGTACAGTAGATGTACAAGTGAGTCACTGTATACAGGCCCGGATTAAAACTATCGTAGGCCCTAGGCAGTAGGCACAGTACATTTAGACATTAAGTGCACACACGTTAATATGGCCATGTAATGTGCAGTGTTTAAATAGTTAAGAAATCTTCTGTTTGGGAGAGGAAGTGTCAAATCTTAGTGTTAATCCTTTAAAAACAAAAATATTTACAGCATAAAAATCAAATCTAAACTTTTATTACTTTTTATATGATAACAATTTTAACAGATCTTAAAAACAATTAATCTTACTCCAAATATTATAAACAGATATATATTATATTATATTGTCAAAAACCATAAAAACCACTTATTTTATACCATTTTGCATATTTCTTTAATAAGTTTAATACAAAAGATATAATTGTAACAAAAAATAACAGTATATATATTTTTTTTATTAATTAACCCGTGACAACTTAGGCCATTGGATGGTTTTTAGCTGTGCGGGAGGATATTGTAGGTTTTTGGAAACACGTTTGTTTTAGTTTGGCAGAATTTTCATGTGGGCACCCGTAAGTATCTGCCATGCCCGGGTGGGGGATGGCGTCCTCTCTCTTCAGATACCGTGACTGCCCGAAGATAAGTGCCACCCGAGACCGAGATTAGAACCGATGACGGTGCGCGTCGAAACCGACGACTTAGTCCGCTCGGCCACTTTGTCAATAACATAAAATGTTTGAATTTATAATTTATCTCTAGCACTCATTTGATCTGCAGCATCAATTGCTTTGCCATCATTTACAGAGACTATAGTGAGTACCGTGCAGTCATACGCGGTGCGACCGACCTGCAGTCGATAATAAACTATTGTTTCTATTACGTAAATGATATATTATTTATAATTATTATTTCCTAAAAATATACTATAAACAGTAATCGGGGTATGATTCTTAAATACATGATATTTTACTTGTTGTGCTAACGTGTACAATCGTACGGATTAATTTATAATAATAATAATAATAAAAAAAAGCATAAATATTACAAAAAAGTCGTAGTCACACATTTTACTTTTGTAGGCCCCAAAAATTTCGTAGACCCTAGGTACAGTGCCTATAGTGCCTATGCGCTAATACGGCCCTGACTGTATAATGGATGGTATTAATTTTGAATTCAATGATATCATATCGTTGTATAAGAAAAACGTTTCTGAGCAGAGACGGTATGTCAGTCTAGGTATATAAGATATATTATATACTTATCTACGGTATTAAAAAAAAAAATTGACCTATTTTAGTAGGTACCTATAATAAATTCCAAATTAATCATATCACAATATCCATTAGGTACTTAAAACGCGTTATACATCAACAACAAACCGTGATGCTATCATAGATATATAATAGTATCCTTTAGAAGTTTCAAGTACCACGAATAATATTATACAATCACAACAAAATAACTAAAATAGTTGCTCTAGGTTTTTTATATGTAATTTCGTCCAAATTTGAACTTAAAATGAGTATAAAAATAAACTGTGCCTATGTATTTTTAATATTTTTCAACTGCTATTATAATAATACATCAGGAGCCTTGCATTCAATTTTCACGCTTTTTTACCCAACAAAGAACATTTTATTGATATTTATTGAAAAAAAAACTAAAAATTGAAAACTGAAAATGTCCGTAGACAGCTCAAAAAGAGTCAAAATATTTTCAAAATATTATGGTATATAAAAAATGAAAATATTAACATTCAGTGAAATATTCAAATATCTACAGTCATTGGTTTTTTAATTACAATAAAATAAGAAAATTATCACATGAGAAATCGAGCGAATATCAAATGTTGTAAAAATATGAATTTCAAATGATCATAAAAATTTAATTTAACTTTCTTGTAGACATTTTTTTTTTTTTGATAAAGGTAGACAATATTATGAGGAATCTTGTATTACATTTTCAAATCTTAGATTTAAAAAGAAAAATTTTCATGAATTTCTAACTAAAAATAATTTGCAAATTTTCGTCATTTTTACGTATTTTGTCAATATTTGAACTTTAGATGCTTATAAAAAAAAATTGTGTCTACGGATTTTTAATATTTTTATTTTATCTGCCTTTGAAACAATGTAATAGGAACCTTCTATTAAATTTTCAAATATTTTTACTCAACAAATAAAGTTTTATTGACATTATAGAAAAAAAATTCAATAAAATTAGCCTGTCCTAAAACGTGATGACAGACACAAAAATAAAAAAAAATAAAAAAATACACATCATTGTAAAATCAATACATTCATCGTTCCACTCAGAATCTAAAATAGCATATTCCTTTTAAAAATCAAAAGCTGATACCCTTAATACGTTAAACATTTGAGGGGGGCGTAATATTTGAAAAATAATAAGATGCGAAATTCATGTATGCAATATTCATTAGCAGTTGATTAAAATACTTTAAACCTTTATATCCTGTAGGTATATTGTAATTTCTAGCACAAATTTATATTAAATATACGATATGTACCTACCTATATGATTAATAATAATATATAAACTATTTGAACTATTATTCTCGAAATATAACGTCTTATAATATGATATTTACCTTTGATAATTTTATAACAATATAATATATGGACCTTTGATAAAACGAATTCATTACCTATAATGTTGTATTAAATATTACTGTTATAGCTACGTACAGTATGCATAAATGGGCTTAGAATAAGGTTAGGTTAACCTAACCCTCAGGTCTCAGTAATTTTAAAATATATTACAAGTAAGTTTAGTCAGTTAATTATTTAATTAAATATACACATGCAATATTATTAGTAGGTATATTTAATAATTATTTGTGTCAATCAATACATCGATTAACCTCGGCAAAACTACTAACGGTCATCAAATATTTCAGGTATTGTTTCAAAAACATAAATATAATAAAAGAAACAAATATTTTTACTTGGATGAAGTTTTTTGGTACATGGCTTCATTCACAAATAACTACCGTCGTAGAACATAAACGATATAAAATATTTTGTGGCAAGTCGATATTGTACTAGAGCGCCTGTATATAGGTACATGTATGCAGTCAGGTTGCCGGTGCGCGTTATGTTCCCAGGGATTGTAAACGGGTTTAAAGGTTTCTGGGAATTATGTTTCCGAAAGAAAATAATCGTAATAATAAACGCATTTCGTTACCATTGGACACTAAAAAAACGCAAGTATAACGCTACGGGAATATTTATGGAAAGCAAAAAAAAAAAAAAGGAAAAACTTTCTAGTGAAACTTTGCAATCCTCTGGGGTGTGCCCCCGGAGTCGGCACTTCAGTGAAAATAAGCTCTGACGTTAAAAAAATACTATACATTATACAATATACATGTAAATAATAAATATTTTGTAAACAGAAAAAAAAAAGCTGCTAGGCAATAATAAAATAACGCGTTTCGACTCTACATATAATAATAGTACCACATAACAAAAATCGCAAATCGCCAACGATAATTCGCGGTCGTCTGTTTGTCAGAAAAATGTTGGAACACTAGAGTCAGTTTTTAAAAACGAGTAACGATCTAACAAATATTATGTTATATTATATGTATATAATAATATGTATTGTACGTGCATAATAATAATAACAACAACAACAACAGCAACGTGAACAGTGTGTGGGGTGTGTGTGTGTGGAGCCTTGATAATGGTCGGCGATTTGTACTAGATGACGTCGTGTGTTGTTCCTGTAACAAATCACGAAAAAACCATGACCTCCTATTGTACCACTGGTCTGTAGCAGGCTGGCGAGCTATAAATCACACGTAGGATCGGGTTGCCACCGCACAACATAGCACTAATCACGAACATGGCGTAATAATATCTATAGTTTTTTTTTTGGGCTCGTTGTTTTCATAAATGTTGATCGTTTGTAGAAAATACGAACGCTGTTATACAACATTTTCAACGATATCGCACCGCTATTTCGTTTACAATATCTTAGTTAGGTAGGAAAATACTATACACACAGCGGGGTGCATTATCGTGTACATAAAATATGTATTGTAGAAACGCGATGGTAATTTCTTAAACATAATATAATATATATATGTTTTTGTATGTGTTTTGTATCAACTTCTTTTTCTAATCAATTTTATGTATCACTATACAAATGCAGATCAACAATTATTATTCTAAAAATCAATCTAAAACAGATTAGAAAAAATATTAGATAACTTTAATATAAAAATAATATTTTACCTAAAATAAATGTTACAACCATAGTGCATTATGGGAATTTAGTAGAATCAAAAAAATAATAGTTACGTTAGAAATATTTGATGTAGTTTTAGTTAGGTTTTAATCATTAACGCAATCTAATGGTATACATAGTATATTACTTAAGCATAAAACATAATAAATATAATATATACACGTCGTGTTAACATTTATATTTAATTTTTATCTCAGGTATATTTGAATAAAGTTAGAATAGGTACGACCACGACTTCGGGGTACCTACCTAACGTGTGACCGCGAAAACTTTGTTTTACAGAGTCCCAAACGTCGTGTTACAAATGTAGATTAATTAAAATAGATTACGCGTGGATACTACAGCGTGACGTGGAACACGAAGTAACATAATGTTCGTTAATTTAATGCCGCTTTACATATTCATTTTAGTATTAAACAAAATTATAATATAGGTATAACAAAAAATGGTTTCTATCCAGGATGATTTCTTAAGGATTGGCTCCCGCGTTCCCACATTATATTATAATATTATAAGCTTACAGGATGATTTTTTATATCACTGAACCATCATTTTCTCACTAAATTTATTTTTTTTAAAACAGCATGACAGTAGTAAAAGCATACAGAGACAAATTAGGTAAATACTTTTTAGTGATAAAACATGTTATCACTAGGATGTTAATGACGTATGCATTTTTTTCCTCAATCCTTATACAATGATCTCTTAGCTAAAAAAGAAACCTCTTTTTATGCCTCCCTAATTCAATATAATATATAAAATAAATACAATTTTTAACTTTTAGGTATAAATAATTATACATAATTTTTGTAAATTATAGGTCATTTTTATAATACATTTTAGATTTTTAAAAAAATTGTATTATTACTGGAGTGTTTATGTTATGATTGTAGCATCATAAGTCATAACTACTATTCATAACACATACTTTTGCAGATACATCAATGTATACGTTTATCAAATATTATATTATATTTTATAAAATTCATCAATATTGTATTTATTTTTCATTTTGTACATTATAATTAATGTGTCTGTACACAATTTATACACATACTATAATTTTTCAATAAGTATTTTAAGTTACTCTAATATCTATGAAAATGTTAAGGTAATTTTATATTGTCATTTTTACAGTTTATATAGCCTTATTATAGGTCATTAAGCATTTTTTGTTGCACTTTTACAGTTCATGAAAATCTTTAGTATATATCAAAAAGATTATTCACGTTCATTAGAATTTTTACCAGTACGTTGAATCTTTGTTAGAAAACCAAAATCCCAGCACTAACAAACATTTTCCAAACGAACATGATATTAAAATAAACACTCTTTGCGGGGGTTAATTCAATGGGGAATGTGGGGGGTCCGATTCATTGCCATTTTTATTAAGTCTTGTAGAATGTAAAAACATCTAAAATATTCTAGAACCCATAAAAAAAATATTATACAACACCGTTCTAAGTTATGGAATAAATAAAATAATGTACAGTGTACAATTTTGGACTCCGGGAGGCTCGGGAACCATTTTCACAACATCTGATACAAAATATGAATATACATGTAAGAACGTTGAATAAACTCTGGAAATCTTCAAACAAATTGCAAACAAAATATGAACGAGGTCAAAAATTATAATATGAAATATTGATTTTTAGAAAAAACTTAAAAATATAATATATTATAATCTTTATATATAAAAAGACTTGTCCTGGGTGATTCATCATCGCTTAGCCGGAACTGCTGAAGCTATGGATATGAAATTTTCAGTAAATGTTCTTATTACTATGTATAGGCGCACTAAGAAAGGATTTTTCAAAATTTGCATTTTAAAGAGGTGCTCAAACAGGGATCTTGAGGTTCACGATGGAAATTGGAAATTTTATTTTTATTTATTTTTTAAATAGTTGCCATTGGCTACAGTCTACAGTATAAATTAATATTTATTTATTATTGGTTTCCATTGGTTATTTGGGCAGATCAGGTACAAGTTAGCACCAAATCAAGTTATTGAACATTGCAGCAAGTTACACCCAAAAACAGTTGAACAATCATAATTTTTTAAGTTATAATTTTTTACGGACAACGGAGTGCACGGGTTCAGCTTGGTATGAATGTTTGTGTGTAGATTAAACCTCTGGGAAGAAGACTGACTTATTTAGGAATGGTTAAATTTGGTTTTTTTTATACGATAGGTAAGACACATAATATCAATTGTTCAAAACAGCTTAAATTTCTTATTACTGAATATGCAACACAAAATATACAAGGTACATATTTTGGCTGTAACTGGAAGAAGACAGACTAATTTAGGAATGGTTAAATTTGGTTTTTTTTATTCATCTGATATTAGTAGTTATGTTAGGTTAGGATTTTGTATTAATTGATTATATTAATCTACCATAGGTGGAATACGACAAACTTGGTATAACCTTTGATATTTTATAGTTAAATCATATACCTACGTACAAACAGCACGGGGTCCGCGATCTACCGTAGGTAGATTGCCTACCTGATAATATACTGCTGCGAATCAGAATTTTTATTCTGGGAAACGGAAAAGTTAAGATACATTTTGAAAACCATACACCGAATATTAAACAACGAATTGTACAAAGTTCGAGTCATATAGAGTTGGTACATTAAACGGGCAACGAAGTGCACGAGATCAGCTAGTATTATATAAAATTATTGTTCATATCAATAAAATAAAAAATACAATTGTTTCAATATAGGTTTATAGGTAATACATATTTCACATATTGTTTTTTTATTGTAATCGTATAAATAATGGTACCTATTAAATCAATAATGACAACCGGGTAACAGCACCGTGATAGTTTAAACTTTAAAGAGGTTTTCACTGTGAAGACATCATGCTAATTACTGTCACAAAATCATGATAGTGAATTTGGAATGTTTAAACTAAAATTGTTTTTCATACACTAATGCCTTAAAATATAGGGCATTATACGCCGCTAACTGCAGGTAATGCGGCGTTAAAAATAAGGCACTGTCGAAACTCAATTTTTCATACCTAATTATCATTTATCAAGAAGTATAAAATGTAAAACTGCAATTATAACAATAATATTAATAATACGATTGAGTATAAATTGTATAAAAAATAAAGTTATATAATATTTACATATTAATTTGATAAATACGGAAACATGAAAATTAACATTGTTTATATTATTTATAATAAACATTATAGGTAGGTACTAGGTACTAGGTAGGTAGGTACCTAGATTGAATACATCCATAATGTGTTATACCTATACGTAAATATATTAACTAATATATCATAGATATAAGGTATATACAATATAAATTATACATGTAAATAATTGTGGGTAAATTTGAAAATAAAAGTGATGGTACCGAATTTCCGGAAATAATCATTTTAGAATAAAGACATTAAGAAAATCAGAAAGATGTTAATTTATTTACGTATGATATGGGTTCACCATTATGAAGTTAAAGTAGTAATCAATAAGCACACGTGTATAATAATTATAACAAATTAAGACGAAACAAAGAGTGACTATGTATAAATGATTGAATAAAATCTACAATAGAGGTACCTACCTACTACGTATTTCAAATATAGGTATTATGTTAGGTTAGCCTAACCTAACCTACAATATTGTCAAACTAATTGACCAAATCAGTCAAAAGGATACCTACACTATTTCCACTACCATAAAATGAATTGTCTATGTCAATTTATATAACAAACTTTAGTATCTTTGAACTGATAGTTAATTATTTTTTATCATGACATGCGAGTATTTGTAAACGTTGTGTTCTGGAATCCATATGTATATAAAATATAAATATCTGTATATGGTCACTGCTACACATATAGGTAGCTAAATAAAAATAAAACGAACGTTTCAAAAACGTTTGGTGTTTATTCATTTAATTATTTAATAATACATATTATATCTAAAAATATCACTATTTGTTCGAAAACTATTTAAATTTCAAATATTTTTTTAATCAATCGACAATAATGATGATACAAAATTAATGAACTTAATTACGTTCTAAAATTAAAATAAACGCGCAATGTAATTAATGTTAATTACAGTTGGAAAATGTAGTGTTTGTGTGATGCACACCACGCTTTTTGAACTAAGCTGCTCTCGTCTACCAATTGATCTCAAATTAAGTTTAAAAATTGATTGGTGCAATTTGGTCAGTAAGTTATGTTTATAAACCTATAGTTTATTGGAGACTAAAAATGTGCTTCTACTGAACGACTTCTCTATAAATTAAGATGGTTTGTATGTCATGCAGTTATTACTTCCTATATAGGTACCTACTATAAAATTATAAAAAATGATAGCTAGCAATATAATCGTCAAATACAGAAATTTTCTATTTTTACAAAACTACCGCCCTGTGATCGATATTATCATTATTTCAAAAACGGAGACAAAAATTAACGGGATAAACATTTTTTAGGCCCACAGCCAAAAAGTTCTGAATATCTTATCGTCCAAGAGGGGGTATTAATGATTATTTCCTCCCCATTTTTTTTACCCTCTTAACTAGAATAAATATATTGCCAATAAAGTTTTTGTGCCAGAGATAACGAAATTAAAGAAAAACTTTTTCCCCACCGACTGTACCTAATATACATTATACAGCATAATATTATTATATCATAATTAACTGGTAAATATATACATAGGAACAGAGATAAAATTATTTTTATTTTTCCCGAATTTCAATCTCTTATAAGTTATAAGTAATAAGTATTCAAATTATATTATTATGTGTTTTATATCATTAATGGTAAGCATTTAATTGAAATTGCTAAATTAAACGCTGCTATAAAAAAAATGCCATTTAATGTATCTAACGTAATATTAATTTTTCAATTTAATATTGCACCAGTTCAGTAAGTGTGTTGTCATGTTAACATCAGTGGAAATCAAATTAAACTTTTGCATGAAATTTACTTAAAAAAATAATTAATTACAGCAAAATATCTACCTTATTTAAAATATTAAACGCACAGTTAATTTAAAAAATACCTAATAAAATAAATTAACAAACTAAAAAGTATATGTATAATATATATATATACTATATATATAATAGGTATATAATATACCTGATACATAACACGATGAGCGATAACAATTACCCGCAGAAAAAAATAATTAAATAAAAATGTACACTATTCCTAAATTATGCAATATGCACATAAGATATTTTTGATTTATAAATCGATAGGCAGTATAATTTTTGCAAATATAAGAAATATTTAAATGTTAAAACTATCAAAAAAATAAATATTCTTATAGATTTAATAACAGAAGTACATAAAAACAATTTATCAAATTTAAATACAATTTTTCTCTTCTTCAAACTTAAAATTATGATGATACGATAAAAAAAATCAACCATGCAACTATACACTTACCTATAAAATATACCAAATTTTTATTGTAATTCAGAAAATTATAATAACTATTTAATATTAAAACCTAAGTATTTTTTATACCCATATGCTTAATGTATAAGTTAAATAGTATTTTAAATAACAATTATCCATAATATTTTAAAATAATATACCACATACACATTATTTATAAAACTGAACTTAAGTCAAAATGTATAAAGATATAAGTAATATAACATAGACATGTAGAAGAATACTGCCATATTTAACGTATATTATATAATACTAACTGATCCCGTTCACTTGGTTGCCCGTTGAAAGTGCCAACTCTATATGATTCAAACTTTGTTCAATTCGTTCATTTAATACTCGGTGTATGATGTTCAAAACTTAAAAATTTTCATCGATTATCTTGAATATATATATTTCCCGTGAGAAACTCTTGTGATTATGGGATCAGTATATTTTATAGTGGTAGGCAGATATTCCAGACCCCACGACGTGCGTACGTAATTACGAATGTTTTATTAACACGTTATTATTATGGTGTGCATATTGTGTAGGTTCACGGGGCAACGGTCCAAAAAGTATACGAATACCATTTTTACTAAGTTATATAGTTTTGACCAATTTTAATATAGATACAGGTCTAAAATTATATTCAATCATATCCAATGGCAACATTACAATAAACAAAAATATATTATTATTTAGTTTATTCTTTTGCTGGACAGATGGCGAACTGTTGTATTTTTTCCGTCCAGATTTCCTACTTTTCCGGTGGATTTTCATAAAATGTTATTTTATACAAACCTTGCCTTGACAATCACCAACAGAAAAAAAATTATTCAAATCAGTCGAGCCGTTTTAAGTTTTATCGAGACAAACGGAAAGCTATTAATTTATATAATATATATAGACTAATAATGATAATATTATCATTTAAGCTAATAACCATAGTTGTTGTTTCTGTACCAAGAATCAAAAAAAAAAATAAAAATATATTCTCATTATATTTATATATGTTTCTATGCATACAATATACATTACACATATGTATAACTATTTGATGTATCGGCACTATATCGAAAGAACTTCTAAGATATTGTAATATCATAAACATGGCAGCGCTCAGTTCCAAAGGGGTTTGTGAATGGAGCGAAATAAAACGTTTAACGATGCACGACGCTTGCAATGCACGTGTTTTCCTTATTTTTGTCCCTACAAAACTTTTCTAATTTGGTGAAAATATTATAAAATATATAGAGGCATTATAATATAGATATATTTTTATTATTATTATTTCGCACAACTGAAAACGAAAATAAGATGTAACACCGAGGAGGAGAAGTATATAAAGAAAACTTTTTCCCGTAAATACAAAATCCATCCGCTGTTGTAGGCACCATATCGAAATGAACGGTCGGATATTAAAAACTGGCACTGCTACATTAAATGTCACAGCATCTGTCACTGGCGTCCAACCGACTGTGCAATTGAATTATTCAATATTTAATTTGTCAATATTAAAACAGCTATACTCAGAAATGAGGCGGAGAACAGGTATACATAAAAATAATGAAAAGACCGAATAAAATATAATATGGTATACAATGATTAGTAAATATGCATATAAGTAGGTAGGGTTAATGTATTAAATAAGTTACAAATTACGCAAAATAATAATTAACCTTCGGAGCATAACCACATTACAGATGTCTGATGTATCATGCATGCGAATTAGAAGTAAAAATGAAGTCAAGGGAATTTAATCCCAAGAATTATCGTCACAAAACAACCCTCAAAAAATAATAAATGCCTATTATTATTATATTTTTTTGTAACTCAAAAACCTTAGCGAACTTAAAATGTTTACTAAATACTTATATTAGCATTTTAAAGATAGGTAGGTACCATTCAAAAACAGTATGGTTCTTTGACCTATTTTTAGATATTTGTTAGACTATTTTTTAATATATTTTTTTCAAATTATGTTCATCAAATAATTATTTCTAATTGCATAATGTGTAGAGGTAATTATATAGTTATTACGTGTAAATGCATGACTGCACAACATACTAACTCTCAAGTAAATCGTAAATTAAGTCAGTAGGTACACTGTATATGAAACCACAGCACTGCAGCCGATGACGTTTGCACTTTAGCTGTGGTTGTCGTCACTATTCACACATTTCGGTCCTTATTTTTATAACGGAACACTTACGGGTATTAGATATTTGGTTTTTTTTTAATCGATTCCATTAATACCCCATTATCCATGTGGGAAAATATGAATTTTCAACAGGATGGCACACCAGCACACATTACCATCATTGTTCGACAATATTTAATTTAATATTTAAATGTTTCCTAATCGATGGGATAATTCCATTTAAAATTACTAATAAATAATTCTTAATTTCAAATTTTTAGTGTGTTTTTATATTTTTAATTATTTTAAATACTTTACTATTTTGCAATGTATACAAACGTGTATTTATAAAATGCTTGCAGTGAGAGTTATTTTTTTTTATCGTATTATTAAAATATAAAATTAAATTATACGAATCGAAAGTTGTGTACAGAACAACAGAAAGACACTATAACAACCAACAAAAATTATAATTAGTGCGTTAAATAATAATATAAAAGCGTACTGTTGCAGAATTTCAACAAACCACATAATAATATATCAAGAAGAATAACGCACCTAGGTAATTTTATTTTAGTTGTGTGTTATTACGCAGTAGCAGATATATGAAATTTGATAATATTTTTTTTTTCTTTCAGTATAAATGTCATGTCATTTCAATGAAGCACCTAATGTACCTAATATAAAAAATTATGTCTGTGCGCTTCATAAATATATTACACAATTATAATACCTACCTACCGTTATATTAATTTATTTTTACGTTTTGTCCAGTGAGCTTTCGCAATTGAATATTATTGAATTGTAATTGTATTCAAGTCATCAGATGTACGAAATTTCATTACAATAATACGGTGGTGGATATTGGTCATAGGAAAAAGAAACGAAAAATAAAAAGATATATCATTCAGTGGTTCAACCATAAAAAGTATGTGTTTATTGTATTAAAATACGCAATGAATAAAAACAGAACGAGTACAACAAACAATAAATTTCTAAAAAATCATCATCAAAGCTTTTTTAGGTCACATGCCCTGCCTCGTTATTGGTATCCCATAGTTCTGACACGGGACGCTGTGAATACAAAACAGTTTCGTCACATGTTTTTTCGATACAGTTCCCATTGCACTATCTTTGTATTATAAATTATTATAAATAAACTGCAGAAAACCGTATTTTAAAAATTAGATTTATCTGCCCGCTGTATGTTTCCATATCAGACAGTCATCTTAGTTTCCCCGTAGCCGTAAGTTTTTTAATTTTTTGTCAATCCTCCTCTATTATTGTGTATATACTGCGTATACTTTTTGTAATTTGCAAATATAGTTGTTGCCGCCTATAGTTTATTTATGGGTATACAGTATGCACTGTGTATATAATATTTATTAGTAAATACTTGCATGCATATAATGCGTACATATTATACTTACACAGTTAAATCTTGAATCACTCTTTCCTCCCACGACCTCGCTAAAACCCCTCCCACACTGCCTCATCATCCACAGCAATACTTGCACATAAAATAATCACAAAATTATTTTAATTCGGGAAAAAATCTCTGCCTTGCCGGCGACGGTCTTGAAAGCTTAAGAGTCTAATTACGGTCGTAATTTATTGGCCAGGGGAACAATAATAAACGCGTTCGCTGAACAGAATGCGATTGGGTAGTCATTGTAAGGGGGTGGTATAAGTGGGGTGTACACCGACAGGTTTTTAATGATTTTCCGAAATGGTCGCTTCGTCGTCCGAACGCAAACCGGGGCGAGGACTACTAATTCACGCGCGCGGCTAATACACGTAATTTATGGCCCGATGAGAATGGAATATTTTCACGAGCTCCGCGAAAGTTTTCCCACTGAGCAATATTCTCTATAATATTTTTGTTTTACTTTAAAACTGTGAAATTTCGATCCAAATATGTTTCGTGGATACGCCGTCTACACGTGTATCTAACTTAAAACACAAGTATTCGGTGTTTAATATTTATGCATCCTCATTCCGCACGTTACATAAACATACTATTATCCGATATATGCGGCGATATTGCATCAATCAGTGAACCAACCCAAACGACCAAATTATTTAAGATTATTGTTTTTATTTTCTATTTAATTGTCTGTTTTTCAAATTTGTTGGAAACCAATAATAAATTTACCTCCCTAAAGCATAAAATATATTCGGCGTTTCACTATAGATTTAAAAAAAAATTTATACCATTCCAAAAAGTGTTCACCTAAAAAATGAATCATCGTAGGAAAACCTACAATATTCTTACTCCCTTGACGTATCAGGTACATACATATCGTACAATATCTTGATATATTGGTATCTTTTCTTTCTGTGGTAAAGAAATATTGTATATTGCAAAAATAATATGGTAATAATAATATTATCACTATATTGTTAGGTTGATGAATATTCCCATAAAAAGTTATTTTACAGAAATCTCTGGGATTCAAAATGTTATAGCCAAGCTCTAGTGCACAGATAAGAGTCCAAACACAACATGACTTTGGAGCACATCATTAAAGGTGATTTGGAGTGGACCAGTAAACTTGCAAACTTTTGTTCATGGATCGAGTAGTTTTAAAACTTAAACATTGAAGAATTATTTTAATTCCTGCCGCTTGTTTAATCAAAGGGACTGAGGTCCATAAAGCTGAATTTAAATTAAAAACTCAAATACAAATTTTAAACTTAGATACGTTCAAATAATCGAATACAATTTATAAAAAAAAGGTGTGCAAATTGGTGTCGCTCTGCTGTGCAGTAGGTACAGTGGGTCACTGTAATGAGTGTAATGGATGGTGTTAAATATGAATTCAATGATATAACATTATTGTATACGATACACGATTCTGAGAGAAGACGATCAGTCAGCCTATGGTATATTACTAAGTACCTATATATTTGATGAAACTATTGTGAATATAGTAATTTGTTTACCTATTTATGTGGAACTTATAGTTTTAAATTTTCAATCCTTAGCTAAATATTGTGCCTATATATTTTTTTAAATATTTTTCAACTGCTATTGTAACAATAATCAGGAGCCTAATCCTACATTTTCACGCTTTTTGACACAACAAAAGTTATATTTTTTTCAGTCTTGGAGGGTATTAAGGGGGCTGGAGCATGGGTTGGGATATTGATTCATTTTCGGTCGAAAACATAGCTCACAACTTCAATAACTACGCCCAGTATAATGTTCCGATATTAATTTTAAAAGCAGATTTGAATTCGTCACTAAATTATCTATACTTTGACAATTTCATTTTTCTGATTTTTCTTTTTTTTTACTTAGAAATAAACTAACAAAAAGAGTTAAAATAGATCATATTCATAACTCAAATTTAAATACGTTAATATAGAATATGAAAAATGTACGACAGTTAAAACATAGTAAATTTAGAGGGGAATTCAAACCTGCTTTCAAAATCTTAAGGGTAGCTCACAAATTAATTTTTTTCCAGCTCACGAAAAAATAATATTATTTTTGTTTGTATAAATGGTTGCGATTGATTATAGATATTAAATTACTATTATAATTAGTAGAATTATTATAATAGGTCCACAATTTTTTTTATAAACATTTATAAAAAAAATATATATTTAGCACGGGAAACGCAGGGTGATGCTGCTAGTTTATTGCATAAGGACCATTTAAAAAAAGTTATAAATATTGATATATCAATATATCAATAACTAAAATCACCAGTGTCCCCACACCTTCCAAACATGAACCTATTATCTTTAGTAAGTACACAAAATGAAATAACACAAATAATACTCACTTAAATTTTTATGTTGATAATTTTCAGAAAAAAGATCCACTAAATAATTTATAGTTGGAAAGAGAGGTTATCATTTAAAATATAGTAACTATATTATAAAGATTACCTATATTATCTATTATATAGATTACTTTAAGTAGGTTTGTTTAAAAGTTCCAAAAACCATATTTGAAATAACTGCATTATTGAAGAAAAAAGGGGTGAACAAGCTTGATGAATCATTCTGTACACCACTACACCCATTTAATTGTCATTTACCAGACAAAATTATTCCTGAAAAGCATTTTTCACAAAGTTTTCAGAAATGTATTCTGCTTTTTTAATTATTAATAACTAATTGTAATTGCTATTTTGTTTTCACATTGTAATTATACTTTTATTAACTACTAGCTATGCTGTCATCAGCTTAAATCCAACTTTAATTTATTTTTTAATTTATGTTTCAGTCTTTTATATAATTTTCTAAAATGAATGTAGTATTTATTTTAGTTATAACTGGTCAATAATAGTAATACATTAAAATATTTTAAAACGGTCCCCGGGGTATTTCTACTATGTTTGTTTTTTATTAATAATATATTTAAAGTGTTTTTTCCTCTCTAAACAATCCATAATATTTTTCAATATGTCATTTTTATATTTAAATATATTCAAATTAATGCCATGATATATTTATGATTGAAAACTGTAATTAATAGTATTATGCACTCAGATATTTAAATGTATCAAAAAAATGAAAAAAAAAATAGAAAACTGTATAATATGACATTTATTATAATAACCATTTGTATTATTATAAACTAAACATTTTAAAATTATAACATAATATACTATATAGAAGGTACGATAAAAAAAGTTTAGACAAGAAATTGGAAAAGGTTCCAGATGATAAAATAATTGTCCGACCACTCTACCTATCTCGTTTACATTATACATTTTGAAAGTTTATAAACCATTTGCTAAATTACATTTTGATACAACAACGGAGACAAAAACTAAATGGAAATTGATATATGTACTGAAATAATGAAAATGTTACTTAAATTCGAAAATACTAGTACCTAGTGAAAATAATAATTATTTTTAATCATTTAATTATTAAAAATATCTAATGCCTCAAACATTAACAAACAATAATATTTTATTACTGGTTGCTAAATGTATATATTTTATTTAACTCATCAAAACAAAAATGGTTTTACGTATAATATAGAATGTGAACGAAGAAAAACACTTTAGGTATCATAAATGTCGTCAATTATATTACAATGTAATTAAATTACAAAGATTTATAGAAAATCATTTTAAATGCAAATCATGGAAAACAATAATAAAATATATACATATAATATGATAATAATAATTGTTTTTATTACTTTAAATCGATTAGCATTTTATGAAATATTATTTTTATAAGAGCGGAAATGATACAAATACTGATTATATACATACATATTTCATATTATAGGTAGGTACATGTTATATAATATACATGTTGGGATTTCTGATAATCACGTTTGAACACCCACTGTGACAGAAATATTATGATGGGATCATCGTTTTTCCCACAAGGCATTTTCATCATAAAACTTAGGATTTATATGATATGAATTTGGTATTTTATCGTTTGAAAACGAATAAATTACGTACAGTAAAATTGTAAATAGTAATTAATATCTGTTATTTGTTTGTATTAAAGTTTAATAATTTATAAATTATAATAAATTAAAAATTAAAAACAAATTATTATCATATCATTATGATGTTATAAACTATAATGTACCTAATTATAATACATGAATAAAAATAATTAAAATACGACCAGATTAACAAAAGGTTTATTTAACTAAATTAGCGGAACTATAATATATTACAGTGGGGGTATATGAGATTTAATTTTGAGGTGGGATATGACAATTATAGGCCAATTAGAAGTAAACTACACTAAATCATGAAATAAAAAAAATAATAATTAAAAACAAATTCCTCCTTTTTAAATATTTTAAAATAATTACTATCATTTGAATAGCTTATACAATAATTTTCTCGTGGGGGAGAAAGAAATTATTCTCCATATTAACACCTCAAATACATCACTGATTTATATATATTAATGAGCACAATAAAATACAAAATATTATAATAAGAACTACACTTATACTGATTTAACCATGAACCTAGGTACAAGCATATAGTTTATACCGATTTAACTAAGAAACGATGTTCACTTTAACCTTTTTTCCTATAAACCGATACATATGTAATATACCTATATGTATAAAGTTAAATAGGTCCGACTTGGACACAAACGAATTTCACATAAACTGATATAGCAGGTACACAAGTGCCGTATCCAATCTATAGCGGGTAGATTGCAAAAACAGACTTCGATTTGAACCGGAGATGACTGATAACTAAACACTAAAACTCTACTTTATGCTTTACACTTTTTTACACATATAAATAACAACAGACAAGCGCCAGGGGACCTATCCAATCTGCCGCAGGTTAGATTTTCCTGAAATTGCCCACCCAGGTGAAATTTATACCAGGGATGACTGATAACTAGATGACATGGCTTTCAACAACTTTGAAAAGTTCAAACGAATACAGCTGACATTTATAAAATGGCCAAATTTTTTGTAAAAACATGACAAAACTAAACTTGCTCTTTAGAAAGCTCTTAATTGGGTACCTACCGCTAGTTATATTCCTGACCAAGTGTAATTTCGACGAATCGAGGCTCACTTAGACCAATGCCCAGTAGCAGCTAGTTATATTATAATAATTAATGTTTACATTGATTATCTACAGATTTTATGAATACTGCGTGATTTGCAAGCAGTAAACAGTAACTTCTAATGTTTTCATCACCCACTAAGTTAAAGACGTTGAACAAGCAACATTAATCATTACAAAATATAAAAATGATAAATGCTATGATAAATTATTGTAATAACGAAAATATAAGATAAATATAGAAAATATAGGTTCTCCACAGTTGTGGTTAAATATGATTGATTAATGCGTTATCAGCTTATTACCACTGGTCTGACTCGCACACAAGCGAATTATCGATTCCCAAATCGAGTTTCCTCAAACTAAGATACAGTTAAACCAAAATCGTACTCAATACAGGTAAATTGCAAAAATAGACAGGGCGTTACTGAGAAAGCAATATAATATTATGTCAGAATAATAAAATATTTTAAAAAATATAAATAAATAATTACTATTCAGTTATCACGAGCCACAATGAATTATGCATTATGGCAACTATACAGGGCGAACCAAGCATACTCGTCCCCACTTTTTCCTTGAATAATTTATTTATTCAGATTCTGATTTTTTAAATTCTTACACACACTCAAAAACCATATTTTCAAATTCTTGAGATTTTTATACTACTTAAGGACCTATACACTTCTATTTTTCAAATGAGACGCTCCTTTTTTACTGTAAATTATTTAGGGGATAATTTTTATCTAACCTAACTTAACCTTTCTCAACCCTTTATATATAAATATTAGGTAAAATCAATGACTTAGATAGGATTTTGGATTGTAGAAAGATATAATAACTTTTTTTAGTCATAAAGTTAACAATTGTAATACAAGGATCCGCATAAGATGTTCTCATGACTACTTAAAATAATCAATAATCAAAAGTTATAATTTTATTTATAAGTTAACGAAGTGTGCACAATTTGCAAAAAAACTTACATTTGAAAATTGTTTTATAGTCATTTAAATAAGTATCTAATACTTTAATATTAAATACAGGCTATTCTTTAAATTGTTCTTATAGAAATTTAAAATTATTAAATACATATAAGCACAATTTTTTTCAGGCACTTGATCCAATGTTGACAAAATTGTGTATTAAAACCAAAAATAACTATAATTTTTTCTTACAATTTTAGTTATTTTGTTGTAATTTGAAAAATATTAATCCTAGTTAAATATTATAAAATAATACATTTTTATAGCTAAGACTCTAAAATTAAATACTCACAAGGTTTCTCAAGAGTAGTTCATAATACTAATAATAAAATAAATACAATATGTTTTCGAAATAAATTATTTAAACCTAACCTATAACTACTAGTAAAATACATTACTATAATTTCAAAATAAATATATCATAAAATATAGTTAGTAAAATAGGCTCAGTGCTCACAGACCATCTCCTCTCTGAATCGTTTTCATATTCAATGTAAATCATCGATTTCAAATTTAACTCATAAATATTAGTGTCTTATTTAACTGACTTTTTTTAATTCAAAGACATTTTTTAATTTATATTAATAAAATATTTATTTTTTAATAAAAAGTAATAAAAGGTTCTACATAATTTGTTTTTAAAATGGTTTTACTGCATATTGGCACATACTAATACATCATGCTGTAATAGAAACAACTGAAAAATGTAATTAATTAACTAAGTTATTAGGTACATAATAACTTTTATTTATACATATATATATATTATATATATATAAATGTTTTAAAATATATTATTAACAACAATCACAATTACTAAACAAAAAAAAAAAACTTTAAAAAAAATCGTTACAATAAAAGTTATTACATAAAGTTAATTACATTCGTCAGTCATTTCTGTTGTACCGTTTATCAAGGTAACCTACCTTTATATTGAATTATATTATAAACGATTGTGTTACATCAATTAAAACGGTTATCTTAGACTCTAGTCTTAAGCTCTATTCTGCATCATCTTAATGTTTTTAGACGGACGTCCTTACTGATACTTCCATATAGAATTTGTCTTGAGTATACTTCATTTTATCTACTTAAACTGTCACTATAAGGTATAATTTTATAACCATTACACTTTTAGAATTGCCTTAGAGTACTACTGCAGTACTGTTTTGAGTCATCGGACAAACTGGTGTCAGCTAATGCAATAGCGATGAGGATTAGGGGATGCACACGTCATAATCTCAGCTGGATGAATAATTAACATCCATTGTGCGGAAGAACAGGGGTAAGAAAAAGAAGATAATTATGAAGATGAAAGCGGGTTAAGGTATCTCTCGTTATGTAAAATTACTCTCGCTTAGCTGGTGGCTTTATAATATATATATATATACACACATAAATATATAATATAATATATACATTTATATATATATATATACATATATGTCAAAAGACAATGAATGCCTGCGTTGTTTCGTTTTAAAGTGTTTGTCGTAGAAGATGTACGTATACATATTATTATACAAATGTTTGGAGCGTGTATAGAAACGACTTTTAACTATATCCGTTTAATGCACGAGATTATATCATCTTGGTATATGAATACATTTAAAAAAGTAAAAGAAAAAACGTAAAGCCGTGCATAAAACACGTTTCAAAAAGCTTTCGTTTCGGCTGTAGAGTAAAATTTGAATTTAAAAACAATACGACTTGATTGTAGGACACGAGTTTTCTCATTTAAGAATTAACATAATGATAAAAATCTAATGTACGATAGATTTACTTATATTACTATTACTTTTATGAATATTATTATATTTTTAATAAATTGGACATAATATTATAGTCCGTATGAAATAAATAAATAAGTATACAACACATACATAAGGTGTTTTATTTTTTCTTATACTTTAAATATGTCTTTGAACTTTAGACCTCCAGACAGTGATAGATCTAGGATTTTATTTTTTTTTGGGGGGGGGGGGCTTAACTCATCAATAGTTAAGATAAAAATATAATAGTTAAAAATGTAACTTAAATAACTATTATGTGTATTCTGATCAAATATAGAAATCATGAATACAGAAGAAATTAATAATCATTCTTGAGTTATTCTTATGTGCAATTTCAATTTAGTTTCTTGGGGGCTTAACTCATCAATAGTTAAGATAAAAATATAATAGTTAAAAATGTAACTTAAATAACTATTATGTGTATTCTGATCAAATATAGAAATCATGAATACAGAAGAAATTAATAATCATTCTTGAGTTATTCTTATGTGCAATTTCAATTTAGTTTCCTGGTTAGATATATAAAAAAAATCCATACACGATGAACTCTAAAAAAGACGCATACTATTATTACGTTGTCCTTTTTGGAAACCAATTTCGTTCGTTAACTTTTTTTCCATCTTCGTGTACACGAATATTCGAGATTACGCGCCTATTGTGAACAATGTTTACTCACAGTAATCAATAGAGACAGTAAATAAAAGTCTTCAGTCATATTCTCTCTAAGTTTTTTTTTTAAATAAATGTATTTGCATGCATACAAATACAGAAGCATAAATATTTATTGAAAGTAAATCGATTTCATCGCGTGAATTGATTTTGAATAATGTTTTATACTATAGTTCATGATTTTACTAACTGAACATTTTTTTTCGAACGCATAAATAAATAATAATTAAATTAATTCAAATTAATTATATTATGAGCATTAAAGCCATTAAACCCCAAACGATATAGCACCAATAAAATAAATTATAGTCTACATTATAATGTTAGCTTTTTAATCTATCCTAAACTAATCTAACCATTAAAGATCAAACATCTACATGTATTCACAAGACCAAAAATAACTAATAATATGACAACCCTATAAACACTTGTGTATAATGTAAGTAGACATATTTTATTGGTATTATAAATATATTGTATAGCTAATTCCAAATTATACACACAGTATAGTCATATTATTATGTGTACATAGTACTGCCTACCTACTTCTAAACAGAAACAGATATGAGTATACTTCCATTCAAAACTATTAAAACTAATTTAATATTGAAGCTTCTCCAACCATCATACATTACTAATAAAAGGAGAGCAACCATATTTTTCCATTTTCCCTTTGCTGGTTTTATGTAAAATATATATGCTGTTATATACTTAAAATGCCTATCAATAATCGTGTAAGTAATTTGTGGAATTCGGTTGAACAATACTTTTTTCAAGTGATTTCATTAAGATATATTTATTTTATATAGCTATATGTATATTTTTAAACTCCCAAAATTGACTAGACGTAAAAAAAAAAAATAATCGAGGAAGTATTTCTGCTATATAGCTGGTGTCGAGTATATCTCTCATCATTAAATAGGTAACTGAAATGGAAGAGTTAAATTAAATCATACATGTGTATAGATCGTTGCATATGAAAAACGATTAGAAATGGCTGTCAATCTGTTTCACAAAGAATATTATTTTGTATTTTTATTTTTCTATTAGTTTTGCGGTAAACTGAATATTATTTTCCAAAACCATCAAATATAATAAATTTATATTATATTATATATTAACGCCGACATAACATAAAACGATATGAATTGAATAGTGGAAGAAATAACTTTTAATTAGTCTAAATATTTTTAAAATGTCGTTGTGTATAGAAAAAGACAATTTAAGTAAAAGTGGACTTTTTCAAATTTCTATAATTTATTAATATTTTTTGAATTTCAACAAACTCGTTTAACGAAGTACCTCTACTGGGACGCATCTTCATTCTATATTTACACATCATTATTTTATTATCATCAGTTAAACTTATTGTTCGTATACTGTAACAGATGGCATGACAAAAAAAAAGTAAAAATCGCTATTTTAAATTGTATGTATATTTACAATATTTTTAAGTTGCCACACTGTCTGTAAAGTCTGCTGTAGTAAAGACCTAACCTAATCTTTATAACTTAGAACGAACAGATTAAACTATTAAAAATATGTTTCAAGTTTAAGCGGACAAATTACTATAGTAACCTTTACTATACTAACTACTTATAATGTTAAAATGAGAATACCCTGTTGTATCCACACTTCAAACCTACCTACAGAAAACATTGTTCCGAAAATAACTTATAATGGGAAAGTTTCGACGTCTAACTAAACAGCGAGGGCAACCCTACTCAAATGCGAGATCCTAGTTTACGTATGTGCAACGAAAAAAGAAAAAGAAAATCCACTTTCTGACATCGAATTAAGTTTAAAGTTGAAAGAATAACTCCAAAACGTGAAAAAAATTAATTAATTTCTTGGACTTTTCGTTGATTTTTTAAACATGGTTATGATTCAACAGTAAATATATTTTTATTTTTCATTTAAAACAGTTTTATGTATTCGAGGTTGTGGATTTTTTTTATCTATGAACTATAATTGTTTTTTTTATTTGGTTTGTTTTTATTTAATAAAACAGATATATTATCTGATATGTAATAATAATTTGTATGAAAGTTTAATTAAAAACTTGCAATTTCAATTATATTATTTATTATTTTTTATATTTGTTGTTGTCTTTCATCACCCTTTGCAGAATCAGTTAAAATACTTCTATCTTCAACTTTGAGTATAGTGTTTGATAGAAAATTTGGTAAAGTTGATACTTCGAGGGTCAAAAATAAAAATAATTTATTTTTCAAGTTAATCGAAAAAAACTAAAAAAAAATAACGAAAAAATGAGAACATGCTCAATACCATGTTTTAATTGATTTTATTATAATTAAAAAATGAATAACCGAACGACCGGGAAAATATAATACAAGGTTCTTATTAAGTTGTACTCATAAATATTTAATAATATCAAAAATAATATTTATCGACAATTTTATTTTTATAAGCATTTGAAGTTAAAATGTTGATAAAATAGAACATTTTTACGAATTAACGAATAATAATGATTCTCCAACTAATATTAGTTTTTAATTCAGCAAATATTAATCATTGTAACTTAAGAATTTTCAGCATTACGTTAATTTTTTTATACACAATGGAATTCAAAAAAGTATTTAGACTAACTTTAACCTATTTACCACGAACCTATTCACGCCATTCTATGGTACTTTCGTGGTTTTTAACTGTAAGTTAATGACAATAATATATTATAGCAAAATTATTATTATAAAAATAAAATATGCGTATTTTTGTGAAAATTAGTTCAAACTACCTCACAACAAATATAATGATATAGACATTTATTTCTTACGATATTATTGTAATTAAATTATGAAATACCCTTAGAAATAGTACCTAGCTGACAAATGCCTATTATCATCTCCGTTCAGAATCATTTCTCCTGTGCAATAATTTGTATTTCAATTCGAATTTATCATTATACCCATTATAACCATCTACTGAATGGAGGAGTACACACAAAAACTATTATATAGCAGATAGCGACTTCAACGGTTTTTTATTTTGCAAAAATTGTCTAAATTATAATGCTTTAGACAAATTCAGTTAATTTTAAGAGAAATGTTCTAGTAAATTATTTATCAATCGAACATATAATTGAGTATCTACTCTACTACAACTAGGTATCCTAAAAAATTGCTAAAAAAAGTTACAATTAGTTCAGTGTAAATCAATAATTTCTTAATAAGAATCTTAATTTTATGTAAGCAAATTTTCAATAAATATGCATGGAAAATGTATTTATTTAAATTGAATGACTATAAGGTATAACTGATTGAATAGTAAATATAATTTAATTCTGATTAAAAAAAAATACTGTACATTTAATTTCTATTGTAAATTAAATATACAAACGACTTTTTTTATTGAAAACTTATTGCATTACATAATATATTTTAAAGCTATTTTACAATATTCTTATTTGATAAAAATCAACAGTGCGGATTGTTAAACAATTGCCTGATTACCTATCTACTGATTGCCAATCTGTCATATTTAAATATAAAATTTGATATTTTTAAAAATTACAAATTTTTTTTATCTATAAGTACTTACTTTATTTGATTTTTACTTTTATTTCTTTAAAGCAATAATAATTTAATATACATAATTTTAATTTAATTCAAATACTTAACCAGGGAAAATTATATGGATTATTTTATTTTTCAAACATAAATATTCCGAGTTTTTTTTATATCTTCCTACCAAACTCTAATCCACGAATTGTTTTAAGTGTTTTATTGTTATATTACTTTCTTTTATTTAATTTAACAACCAAATAACTCGCCTCTATGCGTCATAAAAATGTTATCATGCTGTGTATACGTTCATCGTAATTTACAATAGTTATATTATGTAAAAAAAATCGGGGTTGTTTGTATGTACTTGTTTTCATTTTTTATAAACTGTATATAGTGATAATAAAAATGTTTTTATTCAATCTGGATTTTACAAAATGTACCTATTTAAATTAACGTGAAATTATGTATGAGTGAGTTATACCGAAATACTTTTTAATCTCTTAAAAGTATACAAAAATATGATCTGTATTGGTATATGTTATGTACAACCCACGTCCACCTAAAGATATTATATTGTATACGCCCTTGCTCGTGTACACAAATGGGTGATCTAACGATTCTATATAAGCTGTGAAGTATGTAAATGTAATAAACACAGGTTTATTTTAAAATAGATAACGCAAAATGGATCATGCCAATGAAGCAATTGTGTAGGGGGGGGGGGGGTGGAGAGGTGTGAATATTATATTGTAGGTATACCATGTACAACTACTACAACCGTCCGAGTCAATATTTTGTAAATGTTTGGAATGGGTTTTCGGGCGTTTGCAAACTAACGATGCTATTGCGGATATTGCGGTGGCAGTAAAAGTCTCTGGACAACATAATAATGCGCACATGTCGCCTACAGTTTACTAAGTCACCAAACCAACGCGCATGATATAGTATGACCGAATGAATGTAGTATTTTTATTATAATTATGTTTATTAATCATTCCTATTATTTCGGATTTTCTCATTCAGCAGTTTAACGAAGATACCATTAAATACACATAACTAGTGATGAATAAAATATCATAAATCTTGTTACTCAGAAATTTCATAAAAATCGAATTATCATTAATATATTTCTTAATGGTTTATATATAAACGTGGATATTACTAACTATCACTTATTTATTATTATTCACTTATTTTTCAGTTTAATTTCACTATTTATTACGTTCATCGTGCCCTTTTGCATTTAAAAAAAAATAAACAATATTTCAACAACCCTGGTAGTATTTCTGTTTATTTATTGTATAATTGTCACGCTTATCTGATTTACCCCTTTTTATTGAAGCGTTCGATTAATGAAGGAAGTTTCCCAAATTTATGCAAAATATGTTCCGTTACTCAAAATTATTAAATCTGTGGAATAATATATTCCTATATTGCTAAATACAGACAAATTTCCATTCCTTCAATTTTATCCCCAAGTTTTTAAAATTAATACTCTCCTACAATAAAACTTCCATATTACACAGTCTCATGGACAACAAAAAATATTCGTATTATAGACAATTTCGTTAGATTCAATTAATTATTCATTCAATAGTAAATAAGTATATGTATTAGTAAGTACATCACACATCACCATCTTACTTCATTATTTAACATTAAATATATCATAATATTAGGTATTAAATATAAATACTGAGATAGTTATTTGAATTCTAATGAATATTATTAAACAAAATTGTCCTTATGACTTATGTTAATATACGTATTACGTACATAGGTCACCTAAACATACATACAATAGAATTTAATAATATAATAACATAAAATGTAATATAAATTTTAGATTTAAAAAAATAATAAATAACCATTATTATATATTCCAATTAATACTTAATAGCATTAATACAAATGTGACTAGTATAATAGTTGAATAATATTATGATTCAAATGTTACTGAAAAAAATACAATACTCCAAGCCAATAAACAACGATAATAATGTCTATAAAAATTCATCACAAACAAGCGAGACTTAGTCATAGACATGGCTCAGTTATAGTCAAATTTATGTTCAGTATTTATATTCAGTTTTTTTTTATTACATACGACTTGTTGGCTACTTGATAATCTACATGATTTCAAAAATATTGTTTAAAGTAATAATGTTTTATATTTACATAATTAATTTTTCTTGCGTTTATATAATAATAATTCAGCTATAATATTAGAGTGATACAATAATGATAATTTAAATAAATTATAATAGAATATAATAATACAGTTTTATAACATTATCATACTAATATTAATTTTATTATTTTATTATTTCACTTTCATTATACCTACTTATATTCAACCATTAAATTTTTTTTATTAATATTTACGTTTATAACTCATTATAATAACGTTTAAAAACCACCAGCACACCCATGTACTGAAATTGCCTAAAAACCACGCCGGCCAACGTAAATACGTTCATAATACTTTAGTGAGCGCGGTTCTTACTCAGAACATTAATTCATTAAATTACGTTACTATTTACACATGTTTACACAGTTTATTAAGGAGATACAAACAATATTTGCAGATAAAATTACTGGCTGGAAATTATTAAGTAAAATGTAATTTACTGATGCAAAATATTGATCTATACAAACTATAAATTTTGTACCTTCTACAAATAGATTCTTGTTTATGAAAAAACACATACTTGAACCGTACTCGTCACAATCTAAAATTAGTGAAACACTCGTAGATATCTTGGCCATTAAAATACAAATAAGTACCCAGTCAGAGATAAACGCACATTATGATACAAGCATAATCCTCACTACTTGCAGCATACAAAATTCACTAAACCTAAACTAACGTTACTAAGTAATCACTTCAGCTATGTGTAATGTTAGACCAGATAATTGTATAAAATTATAATATAGGTATATTATGTTATACTGTATTGATTTTATTAGCTTATTCAGTTGAACATGAAATTAAAAGCCAATGGGCTTAATTGGCAGGTCATTATCGCTATAGATAATAACGATGGGATGGTATACACATATGTATATATATATATACCACCGAATGTCATTTAAATGACACACAAGTTATTAATGAGTATTGCCTGTGGGAAATTCGAATGCAGGATGCGCTATGGTCTGTGGTCCAAGGGTACCCCTGTTGGTAGGAGAGGAGATTTGAAATTTTGAACTTGCCATTGGTGTACTATTATATTATACAATAATGTACTGCGTTTCGTGCATTCTACCACCGCAACTGTTACAGGTTTGGTAAATTATCGTTTTTCCACTTTGACTGTATAGGTAGGTACATATATTATGCAACAATATTACGAGGTCTATACAGGGAAAATCGTTGCGTGTAATACGACGGCTACATACAATCGTGTATCGAAGTTCGCCATATCGGTCTACATCATATCAAATTATAATTCAGTGTTTGAAAAAACCGCATTCTTGAATACATTCACTGCGTTCACGTTCATTTTTAGAGAGAATTTGAGAGATGGCCGTTTAAATGAAATTAATTTTTTTTTTTATCTAGTGAGTTGTATATTTGTACTTACACACAATTACGTGAATTAAAAACTACAAAAAAGAACCAAGTTTTATTTTGAAATGTTAACCATTTTTGTTTCAAGTGAAGTTTTAATTAATTAGAACATTTACTTAAAGAGTGTTTTTATGTCTTTGATTTCTATTCCCAATATGTTAAATATATAAATTATGTCTCATTTCTGTAGATAGAAATTAATTTTTAAATAAATAATTAAATTGATGACCTAATAAATGCGTTAAGTTTTTCAATGAATGTGATCGTGAATGCATTCTTTTGAAAAATTATGAATGTGAACATACATTAATATTAATTCGTTGTACCTATATACATTTTACGTAAACGTGAACTCGTTCAGGTTTTAAATCAACTTTCAAACACTGCATCATATTATGTTAACATAAGTCGTAACAGGGGTATCTAACGTTTACAGCTACTATCTAACATTTTAAAAATTCATGAAGACAAAATGTATATTTCTCATCGTATACAATTTATTATTATGAATATTATTATAAAAATTATTTTTACCTTCATTACTTAAATTTGAATAATTAGTTACTATTCAAATCTTTTTTAAATTAATTATTTAATATTTTGTTTTTACGATTTTACGAATACATTCTATTCAATACTATCTAACTATGTTTAACGAAAAAAATATAAATATAAAAAGGTGGGTAAGTGGATGTCGCTCTGCTGTACAGTAGGTTAGAAGTGGGTCACTGTATAATGGACAGTATTAAATTTGAATTCAATGATATAATATCACTGTATAAGAAAAACGATTCTGAGCGGAGACGGTATATCAGTCTATGTATTAGACATATATATACTTATCTATGGTATTAAAAAAAAATTGACCTATAATAGGTACCTATAATAAATTCCAAATTAATCATATCATAATATCTAATAGGTACTTATAAGTTATAACGCGTTAAACATCAACAAAAAACCGTGGTAAAATCATAGATATATAATAGTATACTTTAGAAGTTTCAAGTACCCACGAATAATATTATACAATCACAACAAAATAACTAAAATAGTTATCCTAGGTTTTTAATATGTAATTTCGTCCAAATTTGTACTTAAAATGACTATAAAAATAAACTGTGTAAATGTATTTTTTAGAATTTTTGGTAACAGAATTAATTACTTACGTGGAATCTTGTTTTA
>NC_042495.1:3636646-3642135 GCF_005508785.2 Acyrthosiphon pisum | reverse complement strand
TTCGTTTTGAATTACAACAAAATAAGGAAATCGCTACATGAGAAATCGAGTGAATATCCATTGTTGTAAAAATTTGAATTTCAAACGATCATAAAAATTTAATTTGACTTCCCTTATAGATATTTTTGTTTGATAAAGGTAGACAATCTTATAAGGAATCTTGTATTACATTTTCATATCTTAGATTTAAAAAGAAAAATTTTTATGAATTTCAAACTCGAAATAATTTGCAAATTTTCGTGATTTTTCCATATTTTGTCATTTTTTGAACTTTAAATGTTTATAAAAAAAAACTGTGACTAACGATTTTTAATATTTTTCATCTGCCTTTGAAACAATATACTAGGAGCCTTCTATTAAATTTTCAAGCTTTTTTATCCAACAAATAAAATTTTATTGATATTTTTAGAAAAAAAACTAAAAAAAAATGGAAAATGAAAATGTCCGTAAAGAGCTCAAAATAAATCAAAATATTTTGAAAATGTTATGGTGTATAGAAAATGCTAAGATAAACATTCAGTCAAAATTTCATATATCTACGGTCATTTGTTTTAAAGTTACACCAAAAACCAAAATCGATTTTCTCGAAAACAGATTTTGCGTAAAAATTCCCGTTTTTCCTTAATTTTTCTTTTGTTTTTCACGGCGCGTTTGAAAACTATTGGAAAAATTTTACTTTTGACCCCCCAAAGTACCAACTAGATTCACTTTCCTATCAGAAAAGGTACTGTTGAAGAAAATCCAAGCACTTTTACTGTCCTAAAACGTGATGACAGACACAAAAAAAAATAAAAAAAAAAATAAAAAAAAAAATAAAAAAATAAAAAAAAAAACACACATCATTGTAAAATCAATACATTCATCGTTCCACTCAGAATCTAAAATGAGTAAATTGTAGATTTAACCGTAAAATCTAAAATAGGTTACATAATCTAACCTATATTAATATTATTACAAAGTTTTTTCTGATTAGCTCTAAATCACATTGCACGTATCCGTCCGGTTCACAAAGTCTTATCCTTATTGGGCCATTCCCCCCCCCCCTCACAAGATGCGCATCTAGATGATTTTCTTCCTTTTGACAAATATGCAGCGGCCTCTTCTTTATTAGTTGTCTTAAAATAAAACGCAAAAAAATATTAAGCCTTGTTTAAAAAAAAAATTTAATTGTTAGGTATGGAAAAATATTAACAATTTCAAATTGATAATAATCTTAACTGTGACTCGGTGTGGCGTTGTGCATGCAGTTACGAAACCCGGTCTGAGTTATGCATTGGATTGTGTCCCTAACTCCCGGATGGGTGACCACCCTGTATTTTTAGTGACAAATCCTTGCCGCACATACACACACATGTTAAAAACCTACAGTACCCTCCCCCACAATACTCCAGGCTACAATGACCTCAGTTGTCAAAACCTTAACCTCCATAAAAAAAAAATAAAAATAATCTTAACTGCATCAATATAAAGATATATGTTTAATTTTTAATATTTATATATGGACATATGTATTTTAGTTTTTACAACCAAAATCGTTATCACTGTATTTTTTCTATACATCAATTATTGGCGTTAGCACAACGGATATTGCCCGATATTGGTATTATCTTCTGCATTAATGTGTCACTGTACAGTGCACCCCTATGTTGGTAGGTATATAACTAACCTATACATGACACAATAGAAAGTTCAATAACCATACTATTACGTTCTATAGGACTACACAAGTGGATATTATATTATTACCACTATAATATGTACCTATAATACCTATAATATCTTTCGATAGTTAATTTCCACCATGTAACTGAATCGTATTTATCTTGCTACCCGGGGAATAGTAATTTGGGACACAAGTTCGCGGGGCAACGTCACTGATATAATATAATGTTGTCGGTCGAGCGAGATTACAATCGAACATCCTAAATTGCTATTGCCTTCCGACGGATTCCAGTCACGTGCCGAAACCGCGGTCAAATAATAATAATTTTGCTAGTATTGTTTCAGACTCACAAATACCTATACAATATAGTACCTACTTATTGAAGGTAGATAGGTAAAAAGGTAAAAAATTACTCTGAAAAACATAATCTGATTAAACATCGAAAAACAATCTAATTGTTGACACGCGTTTTATATGGGTATATAAACAATAATGTCAGATAACCGTGTGAGTAGAAATAATAATATAATCAAGTCAATATAATATTATTATATCATAATATAATATATACTTATACTTATTTCAAGCAGTTTTTGAAGTCCTTTTATATGCGAAACCCGTTTTGACTTCGGTTTATAGTCTTCCTTCTGCCCGACCTTTGCTCTTTTCTATTTACACTATTGTCTACTGTCTAGCCTTTGCGGAGATAAAGGAAAAACACATTTCGAGCTACCGGAACATTCTTTATTGTTGTACGCTTCAAAGTTTCCTTGATATATTGCGTAACCCACCAGAAACAATTCAGTTGAACAGAAAAAAAACAACAAAGAACTGACATCATGTTGAAATTAAATTAACTCGTAACTCTATATACAATGAAAAATTAGGTATTTAATATGAACAATATATTATTAACTAAAAATAAATCTTAAGCATACACTCCATAGGCTGATCGACAAATGTACATTGTAATATATTGTTATAACAATAAAATGAAAGAATTTAAGTTAGAAATGTAGAGTATAACTAATACGAATTTGTTACAAACGTATTACAACGCCTACATTTGTAACCGGTGATTTGAAAGTCAAATATAAAAACTAATTATTGACCTTGATACTTACTCAAAATAATTGAAAATAACACTGTTCGATGTAAAATTACAATTTATACAAATTGTAAAGTATGAATTTTTGTCGTAAAATTGATGAATTTCAAAATATAAAAAACTAAAAAAAATCAATTTTTTTTTAAAACGTTCAAAAAACGTACTTTTTTACCATCACTTATGAACCTTGACTGATCTCATTATTTTTAGACTTCATTTTATAGAAAATTTAGCGCTCTATATTTTAGACCTGATTACATTTTTTCATAAAATTCATAGTTTTTGAATAATTATCGATAAACTAAGAAAACTCCGATTTTGGAGCTGTTTTTTCAAGATGGCGGCCAATGCCATCAAATGCCATGAATTCAAATCTAATTTAACTGGCTTCTAACCTAACTATAATATATTGGAATATTTGGAGTTATTATATTATAATATGTGTTAAAACAATCCTTTCGTAAACCTCTATTGATACACTCAAAATATGATAATTTTATAAAATTAAAATAATACATCATATTTTGTAGTATTATCTAACGATTTTTGTAGTTCCACAATTTATCAATCTATAAACTACCTTTAATATTAATGATAATTCTATTCACTCTCTAAATATTATGTTCATATTTCACAGACGATAGACACAGGGACGGACCTAAATGTAATATATTATATATATGTATATGTACTTTTTTTAAATTGCATTTTTTATAAACGTTTTTTTTTTATGTTCAACATTGAATTTGAATGTTCTTTTTTATTATTGTACTATGTACATATTACATATTATAATATTTCCCACAAAAGTTTTGAAATTTCATCATAATATTATTGAATCGTAACAGAATTTCAAAAAATGTGAGGGTTACGTAGGTACTTAGATCAGTTAGCCTTTCTACCGTCGATATAAGAAAAACCATATTATGATTTTACGTAGATAGTACCTATAACATAGTTCCTATATGTACAATATTTTTATATTCGTTGCACTCGTGTCATTTTTGTACACGCAGTACCATGTGATATACCATATACAAAGCAATTTATTATTATTTTTTTTTTAATAATACCTACAGGTGATTGCTAAATTTATAGTGAATTAATAAATTACAATAATAATTTATAAATATATAAAATGATTCAAAGCCGATTTGTCGAAAACTGATTTTGCGCAAAAATTTCCATTTTATTTTTAAAATTACTGGGAACCATAGCCCCTAAAAAACCAACTAGATTAAATTATCTACCATATTTCAAATACAAATGTGTTTGGTTGGGGTCAATAAAAAAAAATTGTTTAGCATCGCATGCATTATACATATAATACGAGTGTTATATTTAGTCTTTTTATATGGTATAGTAAAACAACCCGAATCAAAATGAAGGTTCTGCGTTCAAAATATTTTGTATTACCGTTGTTGTTGAACACACTGTATACGAAGAAACTTATTATACAACGACATACCGTGCCCGTTTAATAATATTATTATTATTATTATTATTATTATCATTATTGTTATAGTATGCTTTAAAGCTGTGGACAAATCAAAAATGAAAGAAATCAAGAAAATTATAAATATATATTTATTTTTTATCACCATTATATTTAATTGGTTTGAAAAACTACGTTGTTGTAATAGGTATAAAGGAAAAAAGTTTCTCGACTCGAATCTCTTGTAAAATATTTAAAATACAATAGAAGGATCCAAGATTGAAAAAGTGTTGTATATGCACCACTTAAACTTTGTCTAAACGAACTGAAAACCAGAATACCTTGACACATAACTATTTCAAGCACATTTGAAAATGTGCCAGGTACAGTTTGTTCCCAATTAAAATTAGTTATTTGTTAAGTAATTGTAACTATGAGCAAACAATTAGTTAAACCAAATTAATATTCTTAGTATATTATGATTGAAAGTGACATCTGTTTTTTTCAATGCACGTAAGTTTAAAGTTTTACTATATTGTTTTCCTCCAAATTCTTCGCTAAGTTGTTTTTAACCTTTTTAATTCAACTAAAATAAAATATACTGTACAATAAATGGCTTAATCATTATTATTGTTATTTAAAGACACGCTGTATTGTTCAACAACCTGACAAATAATACACATAGTATCTATTACGTTAAGAAAGAATTGAAAGATTATGCCACATAAATTAATATTTAACTATGTATTATATATAATATAATATATTATGTGTAATATGTAAATATTATATATAATAGGTATATGACGTTTAATATGTAATTATTATACCTATATTATTTAATATACCAGTACCATTTAAAAGTATAACGTCACAAATAAATAGTAAAAAGTAAAATATTATTATAAAAAAGGTGGGTAAGTGGATTTCGCTCTGCTGTACAGTAGGTTACAAGTGGGTCACTGTATAATGGATGGTATTAAATTTGAATTCAATGATATAATATCATTGTATGAGAAAAACGATTCTGAGCGGAGACGGTATGTCAGTCTAGGTATAAGACATAATATTATATTATAGTCTATAGTATTAAAAAAAAATTGACCTATACCTAATAGGTACCTATAATAAATTCCAAATTAATCATATCATAATATCTATTAGGTACTTATAACGCGTTATACATCAACAACAAACCGTGATACTATCATAGATATATCATAGTATACTTTAGAAGTTTCAAGTATACCCAAGAATAATATTATACAATCACAACAAAATAA
>NC_042495.1:3634868-3636302 GCF_005508785.2 Acyrthosiphon pisum | reverse complement strand
TTTTATATGTAATTTCGTCCAAATTTGTATTTAAAATTACTATAAAAATAAACTGTGCTTATGTATTTTTTAAATTTTTTGGTAACAGAATTAATTACTTACGTGGAATCTTGTTTTAAATTTTCAATTCTTAGATACAAAAGTTGAACATTTTATAAATTTTTGGGGCCGGAATGGCGCAGTGGTCACACAATTGACTACGACTCACACAGTCATCGGTTCGATTCATAGCAAAGTGCAAAAAATGAGTGTGATTCTACGCAGTCACCATTTTCCCATGCTGTCGTCCGATTGCGTCATCCGGTTTCCAACTAGGTCCCACTCCACTGGGAGTGAAGACCGCACATGTCTCCTCTTGGAGAAGGGGCGTAGTATCATGCATATAGTGATATATACAAAGATAAATAGATCACATGATCTCCCTACTACCCACTTGTGATAAGCATTGTCAAAGACCTTGAGGTCGTTTCAATGAACAAATATAGAAAAAAAAAAAAAAATTTTATAAATTTTTAACTACAAAATAATTATTCAAATTAAAATTTGATAAATTTTGTCAAAATTCGATCTTTAAATGCTTATAAAAAAAAATTGTGCCTATGTATTTTTTATATTTTTCAACTGATATTGTAACAATATATCAGGAGCCTTGCATTCAATTTTCACGCTTTTTTACCCAACAAAGAACATTTTATTGATATTTATTGAAAAAAAATACTAAAAAATTTAAAACTGAAAATGTCCGTAGACAGCTCAAAAAGAGTCAAAATATTTTCAAAATATTATAGTATATAAAAAATGAAAATATTAACATTCAGTGAAATTTTCAAATATCTACAGTTATTCGCTTTTGAATTACAACAAAATAAGGAAATCGCTACATGAGAAATCGAGTGAATATCCAATGTTGTAAAAATTTGAATTTCAAACGATCATAAAAATTTAATTTGACTTTCTTATAGGTATTTTTTGTTTGATAAAGGTAGATAATCTTATAAGGAATCTTGTATTACATTTTAAAATCTTAGATTTAAAAAGAAAAATTTTTACGAATTCTTAACTCAAAATAATTTGCTAATTTTCGTGATTTTTTCATATTTTGTCAATTTTTTAACTTTAAATGCTTATAAAAAAAAACTGTGACTAAGGATTTTTAATATTTTTCATCTGCTTTTGAAACAATATACTAGGAGCCTTTTATTAAATTTTCAAGCCGTTTAATCAACAAATAAAATTTTATTGATATTTTTAGAAAAAAACTAAAAAAAAATGAAAACTGACAATGTCCGTAAAGAGCTCAAAATAAGTCAAAAAATTTTTAAAATGTTATGGTGTATAGAAAATGCTAATATAAATATTCAGTTAAAATTTCATGTATCTACGGTCATTTTTTTTAAAGTTACACCAAAAACCAAATTCAATTTTGTGAAAAAT
>NC_042495.1:3625950-3634818 GCF_005508785.2 Acyrthosiphon pisum | reverse complement strand
GCGCTTTTGAAATAACTGGGAATTTTAAATTTTAACTTCCCCAATGCACCAACGATATTCACTTTCCAATCGAACAAGATACTGAAGTTGAAAATCGAAGCATTATTTCGACTACTTATCGTGTAAGCAGACACAAAAAAAAAATTAAAAATTAAATAAAAAATTAAAATAAAAAATATAAAAAATAAAATAAAATAATAAAATAAAAAAAAAAAACACACATCATTGTAAAATCAAAACATTCATCGTTCCACTCAGAATCTAAAAAAGAATACAAAACGAACTTAATTATTTAACTTTTTAATTATTTCGACTGTAATGAAATTATGCTATTACCTTAATATTTCCTAGACCTTTTAAATAGTTTTAGGTGTATGTGCATATAATATTTATTACATTATTATTGTAGATGGTGTTTAGCAACGTGAACAGTTAACACTTTAACTAGGCACTTATATAATATACTAGTATACTATGTAAATCATACCTGATACCTATCTTAAAAAAAATTTAAATAATGGTTTACTAAAAATAAATCAAACTATAAACTCGCTATATACCTCATGCTGATCACACTATTTGGTATTGTTTACAAGATAATATTATACATTCATTTTTATACTATAATATATAGTTCATATTCAGTTATTTTATTGCATTTTACAAATTTATTTATTTATCTATTTATATTTGATATTTTATTTTGTTTTAGGCTTCTAAACATATGTTTAGATCACCTTATACCCTCGTTGTATCCGTTCGTCCATATGTTAGTTACCAGTATGTACATAGTTACAATTGTTGATATTAAAGTATTTATATATTGTCCCTAATTACTGTACATAAATTGTATATGGAATTACAATTTATTGCGTTTAGAAACCCAAAATTCAACACGCTCGCAAAGTGAGGTTTCCTAACTTGTTTTTGTTTTCTCCTATTTCATCATTACTGTTTAATTCGTTTGTATGATAAATTCTAGTACAATAAAATTAGGATATAAATATCTTACTTTAAGTTTTTTAGAATAGTACTCAAATGCTATTCCACCGATAAAAGGTTTTTCTCAGCGGTGGATAGGGCTTTTCTAAAACTATACAAAGTTAAAAAAATTAAATACCTAATGAGTCATCGTTTCTTAAGCTAAATACATTATTATTATTCCGTTGTTATGAAAAGCATTACTATTCATCATATATAAGGCGCAAAATGTTTCAAATAACATTATTGATAAATATTTTAAATATTTATAAATCACACTTCAACACGGGTAATGTACATCGACGGAGAGATTGTTTTGAAGTTATAATTAAAAGTGGAAAATACAATTTTCTCGTTTGTCGTAAAAAAAAATTGAACTATCCTACTATTATCTTTTTTTTTTTTATTATAATATAACACGTTATTCATTTTTATCACACAAAAGTTGATAAGTTGAAAGTTAATACAATTTTATGAGATAGTTTTTTAAGGTTATTTAATTTATTATCCGACTTGAAAATTATTCTCCTATTATTAAGAACTCAGTATATAGACTGAACAATATTTTATATTGGTCAGGATAGATGTATATATGTATAGGATGGGATGAAAAAGAAAATCGTATTTGATGTATATAGTATATACTAAGTTAATTTCAAAGCTTCTATTATCATACTGGATGCGACTGATGCTTATATAAGACTAGTCTTATACACGCGATTATAGTTGGTGATTAAAATACAAAATGACTGAACTTGGGTTACAACTTACAAGACACAATTACAGCACTGCTACTATTTATACAGTTATACATAGTTTGGGTATATTAAAAAGAAATATATAGTAAATTTTACACCATTATGCAATAGTGTACAGTAAATATGTAAACGTCATAGTTTACGGTCGATTCGATTTCTAAGCGCTGAATAAGTGTTATAACTTGTAATAATAAGGGTGATCAATACATTATTTGCGTATACTATTAGTGTTTACGGTTACTATATTATAATACATGCAATTTTATAGTGACTGACGATATCGCAAGCGAAACACAAAGACACAAATTCAAATTGTATGGATATTAACAAAAATACGGACCACCGTAAGAAATATATATTTTTATCTTATTTTTATTTTTATTTAACAAAAGACATTCAGGTTTTTGAATAGAATATAAAGTAAAAAAAAAACATTGCAATAAAAGAGTACATACATATTTAAATAGTAGCTTAAATTAAACAAAATAAACAAATGATAAATATTTAACAAACGAATACTAAAATATATAGCACATGGTTTATAAAAACGAGATGATAGGGTCCAATAGTTTGCTATCTGCATACATCGACGGAGTGGTTGGTTGTTACCATATAGTTAAAATGAGACCTTGGGATGTACCATGTACCATGGGACAGAACGGTGTGTGGGACGAGCAGGGACATTGAAGGTAAGTTGGGATGGTAAAGTAGGAGAGTCAATTTTACTATTGAGCAAATTTCAAAGAAACGTTAGGCTAGCGGCATGTATTGACAGTTGTACGATCTAAATAGGTACGTATACATGTGGGAATCGAATCCATGACCCTACGTGTCACATACAGACGCGTAGACACTGAGCCACCGGGGTCTTATCATCTCAACTTCGATACACTCCTATATGTCGATCTATATTATCTAGGTGCGTGAGTGGCGAGTCAAACGGTTGACAAAATAACGTGACTTCGTCATATTATGTTTAAATACAAATTATATTCAATATTTCGATAACTACAATATTCATGTTTATAGTATACACCGTATAGTATTAAATATGAATAACTACTGGAATAGTGTACGTGTGTTTGATGTTGTTGTGGGGGGATATTGTCAGGGTAGAAGTGAAAAGGTAGAGAAACTGCTGCAGTCCATTTTACTGCTCTATACATCGCCTGTCGCCGTCATTTAATCGAATGAACCACTCGCGTTTATAAGCCAATTTTGACTCTACGTGCACATAATATAATCCAATATATAAATTACACTGCGTATATATCTGTATATATACAATACAGCCGTAGTTAACAGGGCGAGAGGAGACTTATACGAGGCCAAAACGACTTGGCACCATCCTTAACTCTCGACCAGTTATATTATATTATGTACGGACTACGGATACCGCAGTGCTCCCACTTCCCGTTTCCTAGGTGCACTTGAGCCATCACAGTCCACGAATGCACGTGCGCATAATATCATTAATATAACCATCTTGCAGTAGACTTTTATATAGTTATAAAATACAATATAGAATATGTAATATTGGTATATGTTTACATACCTTAGGTGACCAACAACAAAGATTTTCAATTGTTTGATTGGCCAAAATCTAGCTTATACACTAGTAAACTTAAATTTATAAACTATAATCTACACTCTATAGTATATTACGTATCCAACTCACATAATATTTCATTTGCATGTAGCTAAAAACTTCAAGAAAACGTTTTCGTTGCCATATTATGCTCACGGTATAAAACTGGAAATAGACATTGAATATATTTAAAAGCAAAAGACTATTCCTACCCAATTTTCGTCGGATGAAACGCATTCTCAAGACCAGTGTATACATACTTTCGAGTTCTTATGTAAATATAAAAACCCTATCGATGACCCATCGAGCGTGAAAAACTTATGCCGTACAATTCAGAGAAAAACATCGATGCGTGCACGATACTGAGCGCGGTGGTTTACTTTATTTTCTGTGCGTTTTAAAAAGTCTTAAATTTATAGCGTTTACCGACGTTTACTGGAAGCGAACGACACCCCGGAGAGACGGTATTTGAGAGCCATTTGTTTCACCCTCGACCGCGCTTTTCCTTATTAAGTAAATCAAAAGGCCCAGTGCTACAGTACGCGACTGCGAGGCGATGTAAACCATTAAGTCTCTTCGTGACCGGGTAAACCATATTATAATATGATAATATATTATATGCTCATTTTAAGTAATATATATATGTATGCAAAAAGGAGTTTGTGTAACAAGAAATCTGAAAAAAAAAAATGTTGGTAGGTACCACGTGGGTATTACCTACTCTGAAACTTGAATAGCGAATATTCCGTGAAACCAGCACCGTATATGATGTGTTATAAATAGTGTAAATAGTCCCAGTGGTTAACGAACCATTAAGATAATAAATTTCCAGACTCGTTTCCAGGGTGTTTCTATTAAGTTTTACTACTTCAAGTAAAGTAATGCAGTCTAAATTTAATTTTACATTTTTTTCTGAATATTTTCAATTGTACTTTGTATACATTTTACACTGACGGCCTAATATCAAAAACTATAACTTCAAGTGTATTAATATTATGATACTCAACCAGCCAAAAAAAGGTCATAAAAATCAATTTGATTACTTTGATGTTATATATTTATTTATGTAGATACAGTAAAGTATTGATAACATATTATCTTAAATATTAAAAAAACATAAACTTACATTATCTAATGATAGTTTATAGCAATAAACTTAAGATAAGTGTTAATACTTAATATTATCATAAAACGCATAATTCGTCAATATTGGATTGTTGCATCAATGGGTACAATAAAAAGTATTTTGAGTTGTGTGAAACGGGAGGGGACCCTAAAATGTAATTCTCCAAACAAAGAATGAGTGATATGTCCATTCATAAGCCTATGCTGGAATATTAAGTTAAATTCATATTTTAGATTCGCTAGAGGGGCGAAACATATGCTGCAGAGCCTATGCATAACTGGGCAGTTGTCTTGTGGGTCATGAATCATGATCAATTTTTAGGATTGACGATGAGGAATTATAATCATCTTTGTACAATGTGAAAGGGGTCCCGTAATACTAATGCATAATTTAAAAAAGATCTTACAACTTACAAGAAAACAGTAATTAAATATAGTGAGATAGACAACTTAAATTATGCCATGTATCACATATATCCTAGCGTATTCAGAGCTTTGCAACACATCGCTTCGATATGGCAGTGAAATTTCAAAGTTCAAACTATATGTGAAGATAACATCAAAATCTCTTGATTATTAACCAACTCAAAATTAGAGCCATTTATGGTATATGTATGGTTGATAGTATATTGGTATCTAATAAATTATATGGAGTGACATTTTACCTAGGTATATTAAACTTCATTCCGATTGAATTGAACCAATGATTTATGTTTTAATATCAGATGAACCATATATACCAACTTATAAGTAGATACTTCCATTGATTGTATTTTAGGGTGATCAATTTCATCGGAACGAAGGAATCCATTGTTTTTTAATAAGACCTTAAAGATTTTGTATTCAATATTATCGGTTCTTAATAAATGTACATTATTAATTATCTGTGTTTTTAACTAAAGCGAGATCAATTTAGTACTACAATTTTGTTTAAGCAAAAGACATAATATAGTAGTACAAATATTTATTTTTAGTTAATGATTCCTTTTTACTTAATTTTCAGTATTTTACCATAAATTCTTATTCAGAATGTACAATGTTGATTTTACAATGTGTGTTTTTTTTGTCTGTCATCACCTTTTTTAACGGTAAAAATGCTTCAATTTTTAATTTTGATGGTGGTTTTTAGTAGAAAATTGGATGTAGTTGATACTTTTGAGAGAAAGGGGGTTAAAAGTTAAGGGTAAAAATTCCAAGTACTTTTCTTAATAAACAGGTAAAAAAACTGAGGAAAGTGGGAATTTTTCCGAAAATCCATTTTTAGACTAAAAACTCAATAACGAATATAACCGTAGATAGGTACTTGAAATTATCGTCAAATTTTTATACTAGCATATTTTTACATTATGCAATTTCCAAAATATTTTGACTTTCTTTTAAATATTTATACGCATGATAAATTATCATTTTTTTTTAAAAGTTTTTTTTACAATTGTAGATAAAAATGTTTTTGCTTGGTTAAATAACTTAAAAATGTAATACAAGATGCCACCATCAGTTAAAGTGGTATAACAATATAAAAAATACATATGCACATTTTTTTTTATATATTCAAACCATTCAACAAGCGTATTAAAGCACAACTGTTAAGCTTGAAAAATATAGTGTGTAAACTCAAATGACTGGTACATAATTATAACCTAGGACGACTCACCTCTTAACTTATTATTATGTTGTTATTTTACTTATCATAACACAAAGTTCCAGTCAATGCATGTACAAGCTATTAACTATCATTGTCTTTAAAATCATCAACTCATCATTTGAATACAAACAGTTTATTTAATAATAATACTAAAATAGGCTTTGATTTATTGCTTTAATTACCACATCCGTTGAACCTTTAGTAAGCTAATTAATGATCTCAGATTAAAAACTGAATTAAATTTACTTTACCGACTTTTGATGTTTTATTTAAATTTTAAAAATATAAGCTTTAAATTGATGATTTAAGTTATTAATTATATCTCAGAAATAAAAATAATTTGGTAGGTACCTGAGATATTTAACGTTTATGACATTGTTTGATAATTTATTGGTATGAAATATCTTAAAAAATATTTCTTTTTAAATCAAAACTGTAGCGTTTTAAAACTCACCTTAAATATATATTAGTAAGCTAAGCTCTACTATAGGGACCGTTTTTAATGTAGGAATTTATCATTCCTTTAAAACGTATAATAATTAGTTACACAGCATTAACCTTCGCCAAAATAATCGAGGCAAGATAGCTTCTTAACATCTGATCCTTTATTGCCTAATTGTTGATAATATTCTGTTGTAATGCGGAACATCGCGTATAAGCAATAAAAGTATGTTCAGTATTATTGTGTTCAAGAAAATTCTAAAATATAATATTCTTGGTAAAAATATAAGCAAACTGTTATTTGGTTATTGCATTTCTTTTTTGCCTAATTGTGTACCTATTTCTCTGAGCTTTTTAGCCCATAAAGGCTAAATTTATTTTTATCAGTAATGTTACCTTTAAAAAAAAATATTAGCATAAACATTTTATAGTCACCCACTGCGTAATGCCATCCAACACAATATTATCAGTAAATATGAAAAAATAATTTGGTAGATTGGTGTAGGTTTAGTTTTAGTACCTACTACCTAGTGGCTAGTATATACATGTACCATGTGGTTATCTATTTTTTTTATAAAGTAACTAGTGGTTCATATGTAATTATAAATATTTCTCGACAGTATAAATAAAAAAAAAAATAAATCCAAAAAAACAAGTGCAATTATATTTGTATTTACTAAAATAAAATGTTTTTATCTTACAATTATTTAAAATATTTCAGTTTTTACATGTGATACACTTTATTTGTAAAATATACAATATATCTACCTACATATTTAATATGCATAGAATAAATATAATGGCACTATTTTAGTATTATAATGTTAAATATAATTATAACATGAAATTAATTTATTAACCTACATTAATCAATATATTGTAAACATTAATTTTTGCGGAAATCGTTGATTAGAATAATATAAAACTCGATATTTTTCGTTACCAAAGCCAAATGTTCTCTGTGGTAATAATTTAATAAAATACATTTTAAATTAGTTAAAGTTTAGTTCATAAGTTTGACAAAACTTTTCTATACTGTATATAAGAAACATATTTTTACTCTAATTTAATTTCTGCAGTAAATAATATATTGTACACATGTATTATTCAGTGACCACAAAGTTAATATTATTCGTCGATTTGATCTAATAAAATTGTTAACTCATTTTGCTCAAAATCTCAAATTGTAATATGTCATAATAGTATTTTAAAAATGAATTCCTCACTCCAATCAGAATTATATATCAAGTTTAATTTAAAATGTCTTAAGACTCAATAACTAGTGTATAGAAGTTTAATTATAACCCGTTACATACCTAACCAGTATAATACCTAAACAGTAGAATTTTTTTATTCACAATAACTAAATTATTCCTAATAGCTGAACATGGCGCAGTGGTGTATCGCTATTTATAGTACATTTATGATTCCCTTCTCCATAATCTTAATAACAATTATAAAACTCGTTAATATAGGTACCTCAGTGGCGTATACATAACTTTTGTATGGGGGGGGATCAGTTGCAAACAAATTATTATGGAACAAAAATACCTAAACCTAGGTATGTGCATTGGTACTATTACATCTGTTATGAATTGTTCGTACAACTGACATAATATTTGTTGTTGATTTTTGTTTTTAGATAATAATATTTATTATTTAAGCTATTTTTAGCTTTCAATGAACAAATTACTGATAGCTATTAGCTATATAGTACGTTGTAGGTATATCCATGTTAGTTGATAATATACAAAATTGATAATGTTTTGGTATAAATGCGTAAATCCATGGTGCAATAATATTTCTTTTTCTAATGTATAGGAAAATGTATTATTATACGCACGGATATGCGGGCGTCGTCTCCGCCGCGTTGTCGCGTTGATATCGGTGACGGTGGCGACTGGCGACGGTCCGTGGCTGGTCTGCCACATATTATTATCTTATAATAATTTATTATACTTGTATATATAATATACATATTATCAAATATCACATAATACGATTATATGAATATGAAATAAATATATGATTACTGATTAATATTAAGTAAATTATTTTTAATTAATTGTTGAATGTGTTAAAATAAAAATTTACAAAAAATCCTTGCCATTTTAGATTCTGAACGAAGTGATGAATGTATTGATTTTACAATGATGTGTGTTTTTTTTTTTTTTTTTTTTTTTTTTTTTTTGTGGCTGACGACAACTTTTGGAGCAGGTAAAATGCTTCGATTTTCAAAAGTTGTACCTTTTCTGAAAGGAAAGTGAATCTAGTTGGTACTTTGGGGGGTCAAAAGTGAAAATTTCCCAATACTTTTCAAAAGCGGCAAG
>NC_042495.1:3593012-3625439 GCF_005508785.2 Acyrthosiphon pisum | reverse complement strand
AACATATTTTTACAATAGCAGTTGCAAAATAAAAGGAATACATTGTCACAATTTTTATTTATAAGCATTTAAAGTTCAAATTTTGACAACATATTATGTAAAAATCACGAAAATTCGTAAATTATTTTATGCTAGAAATTCATAAAAAATTTTCCTTTTATATCTAAGATTTCAAAATTTAATACAAGGCTCATAATATATTTTTACAATAGCAATTGAAAAATAAAAGAAATATATAGTCACGATTTTTTTTTTTATAAGCATTTAAAGTTCAAATTTTGACTAAATACGTAAAAATTACGGCAATGTTCAAATTATCTTAGACAGAAATTCATAAAAGTTTTTCTTTTTAATTCTAAGATTTGGAAATTTAATACAAGGCTCCTAACATATTTTTACAATAGCAGTTGCAAAATAAAAGGAATACATTGTCACAATTTTTATTTATAAGCATTTAAAGTTCAAATTTATACGAAATATGTCAAAATTGCGAAAATTTGCAAGTAATTTAGTGGTTGAAAAATCGTAAAATTTTTTTCTTTTATAACTAAGTTTTTAAAATTTGGTACAAGGTTCTCCATAAGTTTTTCTTTAAAAATAATATATCCTAGACTGACAAATCATCTCCGTTCAGAATCGTTTTTCGTATACAATGATATAATATCATTGGATTCAAATTTAATTCCATCCATTACAGTAACCCACTTGTAACCTACTGTACAGCAGAGCGACATCCACGACTTACCCGCCTTTTTTTCCTTGTAATTCCCTTACATTAAGTCATTAAGAACACTATTTTATAAAATTTAAAAAAAGGCCTATGGGGGGGGATCTGACCCCCACATCCCCCCCTTGTATACGCCCCTGAGGTACCTACCTACAAAGATTATACGGCAATAGTTGTATTATAATTTTTTGACTATATTATGATAAGTAGGCAGGTACCAACTTTCATAACATAACCTTATCACTGGAAATGGTAACTGTAATTTCACTAATGTAACAGAAAACTTTCCATCACGTAAAAAACGCATAGAACTATTTGATTTTATAGGTATATATAATATTGTACTCTAGCGTTTATATATCCGATATATCAATATATGTGTATAATCAACCCGGATTCATTTAATATGAACTCATATAGTATTATATTATTTCAACATAATCAGTGGCGTCATTTGAAGGGGGGCAAGGTGGGCATTTGCCCCTGTCTGATTTTAAAAGCGGCCCGATGGGCCGGTTCCCAGTTGTTGCCGTTTTACCATTATTATATTTTATAAGCGCAAAAACATGCCTATTTTATAATATTTAAAAAAAATATTATACTATAATATATACTAAGAAATTATTGTCACATTGATACATTTTTACTAATTGATAGTTGAAATATATTTATATTTATATTTAGACGTATGCGGTGACGTACCTACACATTGTATGTTTGGGTATGTATTTATGTATGTTTGTTTGTGTTGTGATGACAACAATAATAATAATTAGTATCCTTATCTGGTATAGTTTAATTTCTAAAATCTTAAACTAATACAAATTCTAAAAACAACAACCGATTGGCACTCTTATTAATAATTATCATTGATCACGGACTTCAGTTAACTTGCGACAGTCGTGTATGATTCAAGTGATTCAACTATTCTGTGTGTTGTGTTAATTTAGCTGAAATTTATTTTTTTCGTAACGCGTGTTTACATTAATCTTTTAATTTGGGCAAAATATGTCTTAAAAAAAATAATTAGGTGGTGTGGCTAAAAATATAAAATTACCGTAAACTGCTCAAAAAAAATATATATTATTATTTAAGATAATATTAATTTTTAAATATATCGTATACCTTTATAAGAGTAATAGAGAATAGGCTATAAGTGTTGAATCAGGTAAAACTGATTTATAAATAATGTAGTTGATATATATTTTCAAAAATAAAAAAAAGAAGATATCCTATAATAAACTACATACTAATATTATTGTTTATCAATATAAATATTGCCATAAAATAGTTTGTAGACTTTTAACTGATATAGGTATACAATCGTTTTTCTAAAATATCTGGTACCTTTTATTTAAAAATGATGTTACCCAGTTAATAAAAAGGGTACCATAAAAAAATGTAAGCAGCTAGTATGTGGTTGCGATCGAGGCGAGCAGTTTTTTTTACCCATTCGGGCCGGTCAAAACCTTTGCCCCCCTTTATTGAAAACTGAAATGACGCCACTGAACATAATATGCTTGTTAACATATTAACATAAATATGATTTTGGGCTGAATATAGGATAAAATATTTCTGACAGATTTTTCGTCAGGATTTCGTGGGTATGGTTATACTTAACATACTAATTAAGATTCAAAGATTTTCCTTTTGGAGGCAAAATATCGAGTAGCGTGCTATGTTTCTGTTAATTAAGTGAGTGTGTATATATATTATGATGATATGTTATTATAAATTTATTTTACAGATAGATATATGACTAACACATGTATCATTTAGAGTAAAATATAATCAACATATGATACTATGACACATGCATAAGATACTAAAAAGGCTAAAACAAAAACGAATGTGATACCTAATCTAAAAACAATTTGATCAGAATTGATGAATCGAGCAATCATATTTACGTAAAGATTTAAGTTGGTAATCATCTTGATTATTTTTACCTTTTAAACATATTTTTAATTTAAAACCCATTGAATTTTGTTAACCAACTATTAAACACTAATTTCTCAATTATCAGTCTTCTAATACATTTAAATTAGATTACGACAAATTTAATCCACAAAATTAAAGTTTCATTACTTCGTCAAGATACTCAACAATAGTTGAAACAAAATAGATTAAAAATCCTTGATGATTACTAAGGTTTTACAATTAAGAATAATTACGTACCTTGCTTAAATACAATCTTAAAGATTTGATTTATAATCTTTTTAACAGTCTTTATGAGCTTTCTAAATTACTTTCTAGACAACAATGAATGACTTTTATGACATTTTTCTTGGTGTGATTTTTATTCAATTTCTTCATCCTATTTACTCCGAATGGAGGAGAAAATCAATCGGACGTTTCTAGTAGGTTTTTTTCTTATCCACCCGTTTGTGTTTCGCCCCTTCTCGTCGTAGGATCATGGTTATCCATTGATTCTCTGGGGAAATCAACCACACGAATTGCAATGGTCAATAAAATGCACAGAAAAGGGACTAAGGGGATGTATCGACAAATCCTACTGCGGTAATAATGTCTAATAATATACCTTGTGTCATGGAAAGGCACCTCGTCTTAAATTTAAATCACTGTTACTATCCAATTTTAGATAATAAAAAGGTATTCACCAGAAATACTTATAAGTTATACCATTGTAATTATATACACAACAATTGAATTATAATATTTTATGTGGAATTCCAAAAATCTTAAAGATAAAATATCGACCGCTAGAGCGGAATACGTTTCTGAGAATCCATAAATCTTCTACAAGAACCAAATAGGTACTAAAGAAAGCAATTGTGGTAATGATAAATTGATAAATATCTTTTTATAAAAAAAAGCATTTGACAAATATAGAAACACGTGCATTCGTCTTACATATCTAATGGAGTGTAATTTCTTTGTAACTATTGTATGCAATAATTGCATTTATATTATACATTTAAAATTTTGAGTATTTATAAAATGTTAAATTTATAATTTGAATTATTTAGATCAAAATTTAAATATTTTGAAATCATAAAGTTAAATGTAAAATGTTAGATTAGGTTAGGGTATTAAGTAGTGTATTTTAAAATCAATGAATGTACCAACTAAAAATAAAATTAAAATTAATTAATTTTGAAAAAGATGATAGCTTGATTTTAACGTAGCACCAACCTAACCTAACCACTTCAGGGAAAATGTATGAATCATAAATATGTTTTTAAGTTTTTAACGTAATTTTAAAAATATCAAGAAGTTATAAGTTATAAGTTATAAGTTAACGTTATAAGTTAATTTTTTACTTAACTACAAATAGTTAAGATCTAAAGTCGAATAAAATATAATTTTTATTGTACCTATTTAATTGTTTGTATCTCCGAACGCTTTCTGGTATCTAGCATTAGAATTCATAATTTCTGAAGTACAATATCTACTTTTTAGCAAATAATTCTAAAATAAGCTATACTTATAATATATATAATCTATTTTATTTTTAATTAAATTTTATAAATTTGACACAAATTCTTAATAAATAATAAGTAACAATGACAGCGAAATCTTACGAAAAATTGGTCAGAAACAAAATCTTGTATCCAGCCGATTAACATATTATTCATGTTAAAAAAATATATACATAATAATATATAAATCAATAAAGTGTAAAACATTTTTAGTTAAAGATATTTTTAATTCGGTACGACATGCGTACAGAACGTGTAAAATATTTATAAGACAAAAATTAAATAAATAAAAATTCATAAAACGTAGATACCTATACTAATTATGTAAAAAGTTTTAATTTACCGAAATTAATAAAAATGTATAAAAATGAAAAAATTACCTAAAATACCATACAAACAAAGACACTGCGTACTAAGTTTATTTTATAATATATTTATATTGCTATCATAATTCATAATTTATTTTTGCCAAAAACTTTGCTTTTATTATATTATTAATATTTAATTATTTTAATAGTACTAGATGATACCACGCTCTTCGATGCCTGTAAAAAATTACAACTTAAAAAAATGTATGATTGTTCAACTCTTTTTGGGTGCAGCTCAGTCTCTCTACGTCGGATCGCAGACAATGTGCAACAGCATATCAAGAAGGCAATGTGCCAAAATTTGATTTGATGCATGCTTGCACCTGATCTGCCCGATTAACCAATGATAAGCAAATAATAAACAGTCATTTTTACTAATAAATTATTTCTCCTAAAACGAATAGCAATGGTTTATAAACAACAATTTCCACCGTAAATCTCACTATCTCCGTTTGAGCACCACCCCGGGTTCGACCTAGGAGGGTGAATAACACTTAACAACTCATTCTCAAACCCACCAATAATGTACAAAAAAATTTCATTAAAATCGGTCTAGCCGTTACGGAGGAGTTCGTATACTAATTCCGTGACAAGATATTTTTATATATTAGATTATATGTATTTATATCATGTAAAAAGAGAAAACATTTTTACAACTTTTTTAATTAGTGAAAAATGTACTATTGATATTTACAGAAAAACATTTAATAAAATTTAAATTTTCAAATGTTTATAAATAGCTCAAAAAGAGTCCAATTATTTTTAACGTTATACTATTTATATAAAATAATAATATAAACATTTTGCGAAAAGTTCAATTATTTTCAAGTATATACGGTTAATCGTTTTTAAATTACAACAATATAAGAAAATCGATTTTGTCGAAATGTACTGGGAGTTTTCAATTTTGAACTCACAAAAGTACCAATTAGATTCAATTTTATATCAGGAACCATCCTCAAAGTTTAAGATTGAAATATCTTTTTTATTATATAAAACACACACACACATCGTTATACAATCAATACATTCATCAGAAATTAAAAACCAACTCATCAATTTATATTTAACAAAAAAACTAATAAATTAAGACAAAAGATAAAAAATAAAATAAATACAATATTGATTACCCATGTAGGTAGTAGGTACCTATCTAAAAGCTATAATATTATACTAACTATAATTAATAATTGGATATCGGATATGTTCCTACCTATAAAATCATAATTATTTACATTTAAAATTAAAGTTATCATTCGTGAATGAATATTATGAAACATTTATAAATATTAATGTTCAAACTTGAAGATGATCAATTATTACTATTACGGTCCAGTTACGGTTCAAGTGGATTTCATTCTTTTGACATAATAGAGTATAATTACTATTATAGTCTTGGGATTTGCATTCCATTGCTGTTATAATAATAACTAATAACTATAATAAAATAAAAAAACTAGTTTTGAATACATAGTATATAATATACTGTTAACCATTACCCCATTATGCTAAACAAAATAAAATGGAGTGGATGCAACAGTATCATTGTTCAGTCCACCAATATCATATAAAGTATAATCACACCCAGCATCCCCCTCCCCACCAAATGATCCCGAAACTGTGTGACCCTTTACAGACAATGAATTCAGAATTAGCTGTACAGCGAATTCAAGAATCCAGATTTTTTTTATTACCTATTGTACGTGGTTCATTGGTAATAATTTAATAGTATTGTTTTTAAATTGTTTAAGCCTTTGGAAAATTATTGTACCTACTTTAAACAATCTATGATTTAATATTACTTTTGTGTTAATAATGGTCGAAAGCGAATTTACATTTACCTACACACTTGTGTATTCAAATGGTACAACCGGTGGGGCCGGTGGGGGCTACCTAACCAACCCACTGAAAACTGGTCACCAGTCACCACCAATGGTCCACACCGAGTACGTTTCTTAATTTGATATTAGCTCTATAATATGCATATAATTATAATAAACCACACTGTTTAATAAGTCCTGAACTTTCATGTTCTAAGGAGCTGCATGCCTAAGACAGATGTAAGAAACACTTCCGTCCATCGGGCTCATAAGCCACGAATCGTAATAAATTGGCAATTAGTATTTATTATTCATATATTTATACATAAGTATGAACAGTATGATACATAATAATATGAAGTAAATTAAATATCATTTTATTATAATATAATGACATTACAATATAATAATAAATTATGCTCGCACAAATCGGTATACGTTATAAACAAACGATATGAATTAATATCGCGTAATTCGAAGGTATGTGCGTTCTTTTTTATTCATATATACCGTGATTTTTTAATCTTGTTGTTACAAGAAAGTTCATTATTATCGTGTAAATGAAATTTAAGTCTCACTTCGCAGTTATCTTTTGTATATTTGTATCTATGTGTCTACTTGTTGTTATATTAAATATATTTATTTATATTATTATGTATAAATACATTAATACATATCATTTAAAAAGCCCTCTATAACATCTAAAAGAACATTTATATTTGATACGTGTTGTAACAAATGCTTTAGACTTCCATCCATAGTACCTACCTGGGTAATTGTAAAAAAAAAAAATGATTATTTGTATTATTGTTCCAAATTAAAGTACAAAGATATTTATAATTAAATTAGGATGCGAGAGACGAGTTCTTCGGACCGTCATTTATTATTCATTTCCCCGCTGCTGCAGTGGCGGAGCAGAGAATGTACGAACAAACAAGTATTTTATCATTATAATTCGATTTCAACGGTATATATATTGTAGTCACTGGGAATATCTACCCCTGAATATATTTTGCAACTATATCACGTGTGAAGAGGTGGTAGGGGGGAAAGAATAAAAAAAATCGTTATTGACTAAAATCGGTATAGTCGGTATCCATAACAAAGTAATTAAACAGTATTTTCCGGTATAACTCTTGTGTTATATATACGTACCATGGTTGGGTGTATATAGAAAAGATCAGCCCTCATATACTATTATAGTCGTAATACATATTATACAGCGGCGCGAGTACCTCTACACAGATGTGTCTATGTATATATCCACGTACAACGTGCACACGCAGTACACAGCGTAAAGTCTCGAGTGTTTTTCAAACACAACAGATGAACGTATTCGCATTCGGGTCCATTATTAAAACTAACGCAGTGCATTGTTTTTCGTCGTAACGAGCTTATATATAAGAGAAGCCATCGCTACACTTATCTGGGATCTACTTGAACAAAATCTATACGAATATATATTATGTTTATGTACAATATACAAAGTATTAATTTATTATCATATTATACAACTGTTATGATACATCGTATCTCATTCATCGTAATAGCTCAGAAGTCCCCAAACAGTCGATTTAGGGCCGGCACAACGCAAAATAATATGACACCCCAGGCCAAAAATAACTGGCGCCTTTTTCATATACATTTGCCCGTTATACTTGGACAAAATGTTTTTTTATGAACAGGACTACAGAAAAAATATGTTTTCTCCACTTTTACATTATGTTCCATCGTTTACTAAGAATTAGAACACTAAATAATAATGATTTCCTTAAGTTTTTAACTGAATATTTACAATCCGTACTAAAACCATATATAAACCTAATAAGTAAATCTGATAAAAAAATATTCACAAAAAAAAAATAAAAACTAGATAAATAAATTAAGAGTTATATTAATAGAAAAATAATAGAAGTGAAAGAATCCAACCATAGACACTAGGTACTAACAAAACGTACTAATAATTTAGATTAAATTTATAAAGGGTCACGTCGAACGGAATTATTGAACTATATATTTTAAATATTTGAAACTAATATGACGTATGGATGAGACTGTAATAATTTTCGGTGGACATTTATATAAAGTTGTACTTATTTATATAGGTCATTTTCATCAATGATTAAAATTCCGTGCATTCAGTACTTTGTCAGTCAACAGTCTACAATTTAATATAATATCTACTACACACATTATAACATTAGCTGTAAATAATTTGAAAGGTTATTTATCATTTTTTTTAATAAATTGTACAAAACAAACATAACCTACATAATATTTTCAATCTATGAGACTCATATTAGGAAAAAAACAAACTAAATATGACTATAGAATATATCAATTGTAACTGCAATACTGCACATTATTATGGCACTGATTTTAACTTGTTAAGATAGAAATACATTTTTTTTTTAAGTGACTTGTTATACTTACATGGTTAAAAAAATAATTCAATTTTTTAACTTGCTAGGTAATGCATAATGCCATAATACATACTGATACTATGAGTTGTATTACAATATGTAGCTTAAAGAACAGTCTTAAAAAGAAGATAGTTAAATTTAAATCACAGAATAAATAAAATATTTTTGATTTTTGGCTGGAACAATCATTTAGTTTCTTATCGAAATTTACTTATACAATTTTTAAAACTGTATAATATCTTATCTTCGATATAGGTATATGGTACGTACAATTTAAAAAGTCGCAATAAAATACATTTTATAGAAATGATAGAAATGATATATAGAAAATGTTTAGCAATAACAGTATTTTACACGTGCAGTTGACACACTCCCGTTATTCATATAATAAATTGGCATCAGGGCCTTACGACTCAATAAAGAACCGTCGTGTGATAAATTTAGTATGCACGCGTAAAGTAAAATAAAAAATTGAAACACATTTAAAATCTTCGAAATCGTGAATTATGTAAAATTATATTTGACTGGATTTAAACACATACTAATATAATATATTAATATCCATTTATCGTATTCATCTATTCATCAATCATATCGTATATAACTGTTTTGGTAGAAATATTGATCGTTATAGACTTAAACATCATTATCAAGCGAGATTAAAGCAATATGTTAACTATACATTGCACCAGTAAATAATAAACTTTTTGGTGAAAAAAGTGTTTATAGTGTTAATGTTATTCTTTTAAGACGTGTTAACATTGATATATGCTCATAATTCATATCATGATAAAAGTTAATTCATGATGTAAGTACCAATATTAATAGTTAAGATTTAAATTCTATAAGGTTTTATCATATACATACATTATTAAATTATTGGAATTTTCATTTTTGGTAATTATTTAAAATGTTTACTTTTATATAATATTATCAAACCAGTGTTCAATTCATTAATAAATATTTTTAGATCAAAATACGTTTAAAATATGGCTATTAAAACAGTAAGTATAACTATAGAATTTTGACAAAATAATTCTACTGTTCGTAATAAACTGTTTATAAACCAAATAAATACTTATTTTTATTATAGTTTACAAAAATAATGATGATTTATTGAATTGTTAAAAAAACAATAGTTATAAAAAGTGTATCATATTATGTATCATAGAATATGGTTTTTCTATCGCGACGTCATAAAAAATTATACGAAAAAAGCGTTATGACATATTGGTCGCTAAAAAGCTATATGTTAACTTGTAAAAAAATAGTTTGTAAAAATGTTCCTCTTTCAAATAATATGGGTCTACGGGCCTAAACATAGCTCAATTCAGCTTTATGTGACAAGTATGGATGCCAAAAAAATTAAAATCTATTTCCTCGTGTTATTTTGGAACAATAGGCTTCGTATATTACGGTTTGTGCTTGAAGAGGAGAAAAATTCTCAACATTTTATTAAAAATGCATCCATGCTTGCATTATTTATTTGTAGTACCAGGTACAAGTGTACGCTGTATTTCATGATTGTCTCAAAAATGACTAAGAAATGTGAAAAATGAACTCCACAAAGCATTAGATTTCCAATCTACAAAGATACAGTAAAAAACTTTAAAAGAAATAATTGGCCCTATAATTAGCAGTTAGCACTAACCTTCGACATGATATACTATCTTGCTCGTTGAACGTCGTATTAACCATAATATATTGTTATCGATGTGTTGTATATTTTATTATTATTACATATCAACAATTTATATTAATGTAGAACGTATGTCCATGTTATATAAATTATAATAGTATCTATTGTAATAATATCATAATTTCCATTTCAGGTGCGCTCATTGCACTACACTGGTAGGTGGGTATTAAAAATGCCATATTAACTTATATTTATGAAACACAAATTTATACAGTTTAAATTTCCGTAGTTCATTAACATTAATTATAGCATAAGTCAGCACTATTAGTCCTGGGCAAGTGAGACACTCACACTCACACTCACAATAGTTATGACCGTCGCTGAGCTATATAATTATATATAATATATATCGTATGTGAACATTTAGTGTCCGATGGGAGGAAAATGAAAAAATATCGTTTGAATACATTTCGAGCCGGTAATGCGCCAACTAAATCCCCGGGGGCCACGTATTTACGATGAAGCGGGAAATGCATTATTCTTCCACGTATTCAAGTATGATTAAAATTTTGTTTATAATTTTTAAGTATGATTTATAAAACTGAACCGGCAAAATTCGTAATTAAAAAATAAAAACCATCTAAAAGTTTTTATATAATATATTATAGGGTTGGGTTGGGTTTAGAATAAATTGTTAGTTTTAATTTATTTTTAATCTAATTACTTGAAAACAATTAATATATTTCCGATATAATATGTGATAATAAATGTGTATAAATCGTATATGTATATTGTATACTTTTAAGTTACGTTACTATAGTGTATAATAATATGTAAATTGTGTCAAAACATTTAATGCACTATAGAGTGATTTATTTTTTTAAGCATGAACAAAGATTAGGCAACAAAAACTACCCCTAGCCTTAGAATTTAGGTACTCATATAATTTCAGTTAGATGAATGGCGAAGTCGCTCTGCTCTATATATATTAGGCTTCCAGTGTACCTCGTCAATGAGGTCATTGTAATGGATGTGTTAAATTTAAATTAAATGATGAGTCGTTATTTACGATATACGAAACACAATTGTGAGCGTAGACAGTCAGTCTCTTATTTCTAAGGATATTTTAAACGTTATATTTTTCTATTGGAAATAATTCAATAGGTTGCCCTAATTTTTTACCAAGTAATTACAGACCTACTAAATGTATTGTGTACAACCAAAAACGATTTTGAACAAAGACGGTATCCTGCAGGGTTACCAAACAATTTTAATAATAATAATATTAATATTGTAACAAATATGAATTACATAATATTAGTAAGTACCAAAAAGTACTGAGAATTTTTAATATTAACCTTCAAGAAGTACCAACTAGATCCAATTACCTCCTTAAAGGTATATCCTTATAGATACCTCCTTCAAAGTTGATGATTGGAGCATTTTTTTACTAGAAAAAAAGAACACTTTTTAGATAGTGTTTTCAGAGACAAAAAAATTTTAAATGCACTGTCGTAATATTAATACATTCTTTGCTCCACGCAGAATAAAGAAATACAACTTTTTCAATGTCTATAAATATCTAAAAAAAAAACCAAAGTATTTTGAAAATTATACCATACCCAGAAAATTGTAATATGAACTGTTGGTGAACATTTCAAGTAAATAGTAACTATGGTTATTAATTTTAAAATAACAACTAAAACAAAATCGTTTTTGTGATAAATTATAATAATATGTTTTTTGTATTTATTCAGCTAAATCAATTACAATTAAATAATTAATTCGAATACAAATAAAAATACGATTGAATTAATTAAATATAACATAGTAGATAAATAATTTAGAAACAAAAATTAACATCATAGTTACTATAGCCATATAGGTACATATAACTATATAAGATATTAATATATTATGTTAGGCATATTGACTTTTTATAATTTTATTAATACACACATTATCATCAAGTTCACTAATTATTTTATCTATTGCCTTTTTTATTTGATTTTTATATTAGCGTAAATTCCTGATTTTCCTTAATAGTTTCTTTTTTTGTAGTTCTTCTCGAATATTAAGAAAAGTACGGCAAATTTTTTACTTATGATCCCCAAAGCAATGACAAAATACAATTATCTAACAGAAACCACTCTCAAATATGAAGATTAAAGCATTTTTGCTGCTTCAAAAGATTATGGCAGACTCAAAAATAAAAACACATCATTGTAAAATCAATACATTCAAAACTTCGTTCAGAATCTAAAAACTAGCCTCTAACGAGTTTATTTGATATCGACACCAAAATAGATAATTCTTAAGAAATCTTAATCTCTAAAACCATAACGAGCTTTGAAGTTTCTCTTTTTAGTAAAATGGTTTAGCTTTCCGTTCAGCAATTATGTTTCAAAAAAAATGTTTCAAGTGTTTGCAAACCACGTTACATCAACTATTTCGTGCGTATAACTGCAGACCAAGTCTAATGCGATTTGTCTGATGTAACACAATAATTAAGGGGTTCACTTTTGTGTTAACCCCAAAGGACATGCTACCATACCAACTGGTATTGTCCATTATTCAGAAGCGTCCACTCAGGGTGGTAAAACAAAAGGTTGTCCCTGAAGAATTAAAGAAGAATCCTAATTGTGTAAAAGAGGTACAGCAAAACATGAAATGACCTGTACTTGATTTAATACATTTGTACCAGAAATATTATATTGCATATAATATGCCTACCATAATATACAAAAATAATAATACATTTCAAAATAAAAATGAACACTATTTGTTGCGCTGCAATGTTCGATTACGATCATCTTACTTAACAGTAGCCGCAATGAAATACGACAAGCGAATAATATTATTAAAAAGGTTTTTATTATTACTCTCGATGTCCTAGCTGTACTATATTGCAGGAGTGGTATTGTGAAAAGTGACTTTTTGAGCAGCGTATATAAAAGTCACGGTCGTGGACAAAATATGACTAGGAGACCCCTCTTATGAAAATTGATTTTCACCTGTCTAAAGTGGAATTCCAGCGAGATAGACGTATTTTATGTTTTTTTTTCTTAGTGCTATACAGAAATATCACCCTTACCTTTTCCATTTCTGCGTATGTGTAGGAGAGACTCATTTAGAAAATTGAAATTCCTTAGAACGCAGTCACAATAATGATTTGGTGTTTAGTCGTATAGATGGGCTGTTTTGTAGTTACAAAAGGATAAGAAAAAACACCAGACTATGCAACATATTATGATTTTCCTCTTTTTCAGTCTAGAAAAATTATGAACAACTTCAGATAAAGTGTACCTAACTTTCAATACATAAACAAATTTGTAATTTCTGGACTCAATAGTTTTCAAGAAAAATTTTATTTCAATAAAAAAAAAAACTACTTGATAATAATAACTGTATTATATTATTTACCTTACTTATAGCTTAAAAAACGTTGTAAATGTAAAATACCATAATAATCTAGTGTTATAATACTTAAAAATAGTTATAAATTATACTAAACAAAAATAATAATTATTATTAAAATATTGTAATACCTATACCTACCTAACAATTAACATATTACAATAAAATTAACAATATTACATACACTTTACACATTATTATGCTCCTCTAACTATACAATCCTCACTATATAAAAATATATAATATTACAACAATTATTGATAAATATAATTACATTTTTCATTGGGAAAAACAAATATAAATTTATATAAATTAGTAAGTAACATTTTATTCAATACTTTACTATTAATAGTTTAATAAACCTTGAATGACATTTAAAAAAATAAATAATTTTTATCAACAGTTATAATGAAGCATTTTTATACTTAAATCAATAACAATAAATTATCAGACAAAAACAATATTAAATCATAAATAAAAAATACTGTTTTTTAACTTATATCATAGTTGAAGATTCATTGGAAATGTAATTTTATTACAAACAATAATGAATAATGTGCACAAGAAATTTCAACATGTACCTATACCAACAATTTTTCCATTTTTTAATGTGCCTATATTATTTTGTTTTTTTTTTTTGTTATTAATATATTTATAACAACCACACATCTCCATAGCTCTTTTAGTTTTTATGTTATTTTTAAACTATAATAATATGGCTATATGAGGTCTTAGTTGTACCTCCATTTATACTTCCCAATGTTAAAATACATCTACAAGTGAGTGCCTAGTAGCTAGTATATTCAACAGTGTTTCTCAACCTATGGGTCACGACCTAAATTTAGTTCACAACATTTATTTGATGGGTCTGGGGTCACAAACATATATAACATTAAAAGATTAAATTATATAATTTTACTGGGTACCTACCTATTACAGTATAACAATATTATACAACTAGATGTTTTTTATGGTTCACTGGCTGAAGAAGGGTCTAATAGTGGATCGGCATATCAAAAAGGTTGGGTAAGGGGTAAAACTGGTATACAATCAGCATAATATAATCTAGAGGTCTGAGGAAGTATATTTTCTCATCGTATTACGAGCACCGTGTAGCTAATGCGCGTTATTTGTACGAGGTCATCCGAATTCGAAGCAATTTGTACTGAATAGGATCGTATTTTGAACGACGCAATCACATGTCCGGATATATTTACTGATTGTGTCGTTCAATAATGAAAGCGAACGATGTTGTTTGCTCACCCCTATGCCACAGCCAACCTGTGTACACAGTACACTGAATGTGTTATGCCAAAATAATAATAATATGGTTGTGTGTGTGAAAGCTATTGTAACGGACATATTTGTAAACAAAAGCTACGAGAATAATAGACATTTGTTTAAAAGCCATTAAAGTAACCAGCATTTATTTAACGTACAATATTATTATTGTCCGTAAAGAAGATTAAAATTGACAAAAAAATGTATACTTTGAAAAATATACTTCTGCAATGAATATGGGACAAATACGGCAATAAACCATAACACTATAATATTTGTACATAATATTATAATATAGTAATAAATTGTAGACCTTTAATAATTTTATTAAAATTTAACTACAAAATATGAATGCAAAAATTAATAATACATAAATAATTTTATGAAATGTCACGTACTTAATTGGCTATAAAAAACTGTAATTTTTTTATAAATTAATAATTTTAAGTTTTTATTAAAAAAAAAGAAAAATTGTATTTCTATGAAAAATGATGTCTCTGTTAAAAGTTTTAAACTTTGATTTTTAATCAAATTAATTAAATATTTTTCAATTTAATATACTTATAAAGAGACACGTGACCATCTATAATGGTGAGAATATAACCGATAAGTATAGGTATCTAATTGGTTCTTATTTGACACATTTAATTCTAAATATTGATAAAAAAAATATGCGTTATATACATAATACACAGCTGTTATATGGTATAGCCGTTTTTGTCACGTACCTATTTGTTGCAGGAGTATTTCCAAACTATATAATTGTAATCAATTTTAATTTACTCTGTGAGTAATAATTATATTGCACGATAAATAAATTCTGATTACATTAATGGATTTTCAATAAATGTCTATTATTCTCATATATTTTGTTTAATATGTCGAAACAATAAGTACTACAATACAGTCACACACACTTCACAGGCACAACGATTTTATTTACATATAATATAGGTAATAGGTACCAAAATGTATACGAATTTAGTAACGAATGATCACGACATTTATGGAGAACTGAAAACGTACCCCCCCCCCCCCCACAAACACTGAAATCAGAAAATTGATTGATTTCAAAAAGTTTCAACGCCAGTATTTAGTTGGAAAAGTTTGTTAAAATGTGTACAGACGTTATTGAAGTTTTAGAAATATCCCTTCAACCCGAAAAATGCTATCATACATTTGACGTTTACCCAGCCACCCCTCACCATTACAATACTAAAATAACTTTTTTTGCACCAATTTTTAATGCAAATATAAATTCGTCCAAAATTTTAGTGCAAAAAGTTATTTTTAAGTTTGTTGATGTTAGGTGGTGAAGGGGGTTGGAGAGACGCCAATGAGCAAAAAGAAAGTTTTTCAGTTAGATTCACGAATGGTCGTACAAATTTCAAACTAAATACTGTCGTTGAAACTTTTTGGATACAATCATTATAGGTTCTGGGTGGAGTGATAAATTTATTTATTGATATTACAATGATTTTTTTTTGTGTATGTGTAGTGATATACCCTAATTTTTTTGTATATGTGTAGTGATAACCTATACTATATTATCTACACGATTTACATAGTAGAAATAATGATTTTATTTACAACTTGAATATAGTTATAGGTTAAATTGTGGTAGAAAACTGAACCTACCTAGTTGATACTGTGGTTAGTAAAAAAATAGTTTCGAACAAATCGATTTTCCTATTGGTTCTAATTCCAAATAAATAAACGTAAATACTTGAAATATTCATCAAATGTTAAAATAGCTCTATAAATGGTATAAAAAAACTTTGAAACTTTTGAGCTATTTATAGACATTTGAAATTTTAAATATTTTTTTTTCAATAAATATCGATATCAAAAATGTTGTTTGTTCAAAACTCTTGAAAAATTAATAAAAGGTTCCATATTTTTACTTACTACTGATAATTATTCATGGTACATTTACATAATATATTATTATATTTCATATTAGGTATACACAAAGACATTTTAAAAATATTTAGATAAAATTTATACCGCATGAACCAATATCCATACTATATTCATACCATTCTATGATAAGGTCTGTAATGACTAAAAAGTTACGTAATAACAATAATAAATAATCTATAATCTCATAAATTATTAATAATTTAATAAAATATGCAATATTTTTGGAATTAAAAAAAAAATTATCAAATCATCATATTATACCGTAATCCGTAATACTAATCGTAAAATAAATTACTTTAATAGCAATATCAAAAAATTTATTTTTAAATATACTAAGTAATATAATATAGGCCATATTCGACCGTATTCGCTCAAAACCGTATGCTATGATTTATCGATGAATTAAAATTTAAGGGTGTTGGATGCAGCGATTTGCATAGGAATAACGACCTAAGCGACTGGCAGAAATGAAGGTACTTCTAGTAGTTCGATTTAAAAAATGTAAAGATGTTTGAATTGGTATGCAAGTTTACTTTGCATCGGTCGAAGCATATTTTTAATATTTTTTTAATATATTTAATATTAAAAATTGACAAATTTATAAAATTTAAAACATTTATTCTCATCAAAATATTGCTACAATTGGAAAAGTAATATTGGTATATTTTGGTGCATCGTACATATTATATACATAGAGTTATTCAATAAAGAGGTACCTACACTCGAAACCTATATATGGTACAGCAGATCGGTTATATACTTTCCCCAGATTTGGTGGGGCCGGGGAATTATTTCTACCCACACTAATTCACAAAAATGTTCGCAACTAAATTAGTATATAGATTTTCTTTTAGTCGTAAAAGTTTAGTAACTAAAAAAAAATTTAAAAATTGTGAAAATACAATGTGGTGAGTTGTAATGAGCGTTGTGAATATTGTTTACTATATAAATTATTATACACAAGGTGATTTTTTTTATATAAATAAATAATAGTCATATTATATGAGAAACAAGTCGAATATTAACGTCTTGTCTTAGATCAAATAACTATTGTATTATTTGTGAAATAATATTATTCAACAGTGGTCAAGAAGTTCAGTGGTTTGCTTCCATAATATTAATAATGAATGATTTAAATTAAATAATTGAACAAGTAATTATTAATCAAACAAAACGAAAAAAAGAACATTTTTATTAAAATACCTATTGGTATAGGCACGAAATAATTTAATTTGGTAGACAATACATATTATTTTTATTTTGCGTATACCTATTCTTACTACTATAAAGGTTAAGGCAACCAAAAGTATACTGTTTAATTAAAAAAGACATTTAGTCACCGTGGCATAATTACATTTATACTTTCCTTCAAGATGACAAAATTAACTCTGAAATAAACTCAACATTTTTTGTTTTTAATTCAACATTAATGCTTATGTTTGACGCCAGTAAATCGAGAAACTTTAAAATTTCCAGTGTCGCATCAATAGAATAGATTACAAAACATTTTATTTGATTTATATACTTAGAATGGTATACATTTCTTTTGCCTGTCTTGCCTACGTCTCTGTAATGTAGATAGGTAGGTACTATAATACGAGTATGGTAATACGACCGGAGGCAAACCTCAATGCTGCGTACAATATATTATATAGGTACCTACCCCTAAATAGCAATACAACATAACTATTGGGAAAATAATAATAAACGGACCTCGGTGAGGCGGCAGTGGCAACGGTATTATATCGATCGATAATTGAACCATCTTTACCGTTTTACACATTCTCCGGGCTCGCGTTTCCTTATTCCCGTCACGTGTCTGTCGAACGCCAGCTATTTATTCGTGAGCACGCGCGCGCGTGTGCATGTGGCCATAGCCCGGACAAGGATGTCAGTCGGCCGGCGGAGAGTAGGAAAAACTGCTTATAAATTGTAGGACTATGACGGCGGCGAGGGACGTGATGCGTTACCTACAGCGCGCGGACGACAGAAGAAATGTGAGAGCGCGCGCGCACGCTACATAAATCAGCAGCGCCCGTGCCCTTTTATTTACACTCGCCGCGTTTCCTCGCGAGGAATACAAATAACTGACAGTGTTGCGTGTGAGTGTTATCTCTGGGGGAGAGGAGTATTTTTGCCATGTGCGAGTGTGAGGGTCGGGGAGAGAGAAAATAAGAATAAGGTTCAGGGCTTTAGGTGTTGAGGTAGGCTATAATATAGGCACATCTAGTATATCCTTCTTGAAACGAGTCGTTTCAAAACAAAGGAATTGCGACGAGTCCATCATGTTACAGGAATCGCGGTAAGAAATTAATACATTGTCTCTCAAACCACCCAATCATTATACACAATATTATTATAATGGAATTTGTACGTTATCACCATTGGGTATATAGCGATCATTATCACAAATACACATATTACTATGATAATACAATGAATATCATTTATACATATAACGTAAATAATGCATATATATAAATATATTATATATTTCACATTATTGTATAGCATACCTGGTATACGCAATAAATTCTAATATGATGTAACTACTACACAAATACGTTTTACGTTTGCCACTACCCCTTCATCAATACCCAATACGCGTTTCGTAATAGGCTTTACACGTACAACCTGCTTACGGTCATGGAAGAACTCTGTGCTCTCGACAGTATTGTAGGTCGAAGGCGTAACCACGCTCCGTCTCGTGTAATTTATAATTAATAAAGATTTACGCTATCGCGTTTGCATATGCTCGTGAAATATAAAATAGAATAAACTCATTCATTCGTATAAAATAGAATGGCTCTTTTAAGTTAACGCAATTAATTCTTTATCAACTGTTGCGTTATTTTAATAATTATAATTATAGGCACCTGGCACATAACATACATTTTATATTTTTTTACTGAAAAACTTAAAATTCTTTGAAACTATAGTAATTAAAAAATAAAATTGATATCTCGAATGCATATTATAGGCTATAGGCACTTAAATTTTTTTTCATCACAGTTACTTTTATTACAATAGCATACATTTTGATTCTTTATTAGGTGGCTAAGGTAATAATAGTATATTGTAAAAATAATTTTCGATTGTTGACATTAATATGTCTTATGTATAGTAGTTAAAAAAAAATTGTGTAACGAAAAAAATGCAATATTTTTGGTGATCTTCTCGTAGTGGTATAATAACTGGATATTTGAACCACTCCCTATAACAAGTGTTCCTATAGTAGGTATCGGCGTATCGCATGCATAGTATGAATTTAGGAGTTTAAATTCATCCCCCGTCATCCTTTTTAGTTTTGGACGTTTACAAACACAACATTTTATTTCGTACCTACTAAATGATTGTATGTTAAAATAAAAATAATGAACTATGCGTTTGCCAACAATTTTGTTTATGTTATTTTTCTTTTTTTGTGCGTGTCATTATAATATATTACCAATATCTATACTACCAATATGTGTATAAAAAGATAGTTAAAAGAAAAAATTATTCAGCTCTTGTAAATTAAAACAATACCAATTATTTCAATAAAAAGTATTAATGCACCTAACATTAGAGGACCATAGTTAATAAACTAGCGAACCAAAATTGATGATTTTACTACCAACATTTTCAGAAAACTAAGCCAGAATCCATTAAAAAATATAGTTGTAACCATTTGAAAAAATAAAGTTGATTTTGCTATTGGTGGGTACAACTGCATGTTTAAAAATTTTGAAATTGTTATAAAAAAATTGCCTGTTAAAAATAAAGAAACTCATATTTTTGGTTTATTCAAAATTCTATATTATCGATTCATATAATCGTTAAAAAAACCCCCACGAACAATGACATGACATAAACTCGGTATATTATATCTTCGTACTAGGTTCTAATATGCCTACATGATATAATATAACATACACCTATTATAAAATAAGTGTAGTATTTAAATACATATAATATACATTTTAAATGTATGATATATGCGGTATGATATCATAATAATATATTATGTATACAAAATGCATGCATGTATATTATTGTAAGCACAAAGACATATATATACCTATTTGTTCCCACCATTATTATACGAATACATGATAACTGCACTACAGGCTTATAGGTGATAGTGAAAGGAGATAGTTCCTACATGGGGTATTTTTGCCACCATTTTATCTAACATAATACATGCTCGGTATCGGGTAATTTTTTATCCACAAAAAATCTAACGAATCTGGTAATTCAGAACATAAAAAAGTATTGAAAAAAAATGTCTACGTGACCGTTTTACAAGAACCTTCCAGCATGGCTTGAATATTATAAACGAACTAGTAAAACCTTATTGATGCTTGGTTACGTTATATTTACGCACCGACGTCTTTTTATTATAGTTTTACTCATATTTGTTACCTACATAATTTCATACCCCACATAACCCCACATAGTACGAAATCATTTTGAAACATTGACATATTTTAAACAAAATTTTAATAATTATATAATATAATCGATGAAATATAATATATACGCAGGTTTATGTACTGCACCCACGTGCGTATGAATACTTGTCATTAATGATTTAAGTAGGTAAAGTAAGTTTATCACAGCAGATATTCAGTAAGCAATATATATTATAATATTACAATTACCAACTTACATGCTTGTGTGTTTTTGATATACTTTAAAAGTAAACTTACCTGAAAAAAAAAATAATTAAACAATTGTTAATAATTTCATTAATCCAAAATTAAAACATAAATTTGAGATAATATTTTACATATTATTGTCTCTTAATAAAATTATATTATTTAAAATCGAATGCATTTTATACAGTTTTTTCATCCGATCTAAAATATTAATGATTTAATTTTATATTAACGGTTCAAACAAAACGTTTTTCACGAGGTTCCTTAGTACTGTGTACCTAATTTACTAATAGAAACAAATAATTAGGTATACTCAAAACATAGTTTACCAGCTAATAAAATTATTATGGATAGATTTTTAAGCGGGGTTTCAAATAATGGCTCTACCACGGCTCCTTGTCGGTACAACTCCGCTATTCCGCAATAATACCTAAATACTCCCAATAATATCCCGAAGAATTTGATAAAATATCTTTTAACAAATAAGACACTGACAAAATCTTAAAATACCTTATGCGTCAGGAAATGCAGCCTTATAATAACTTATTAATGCGATCAGATCCGTATTTAGGAGGATGACAGGGAAAGAAATACCCACTCAATACAGGTAGAACTTATGGGGCGGTAAATCGTTATGAGTTTGTTTCTGTGTTAAAATATAATAAGATAACGTAATTTAAATATTTTGAATTTATTTATATAGTGGAAATTTAAAAATTAAGTATAATATTATTTATTATCATTGTTATTGTAAGTGGTGTGAAAGTAAACAATTGTATGAATGGTACTATTTTATTATTAATTATTATTATTATTATGGCAAATAAGCATAACTATTTTTTAAATATGCATGCAGAAGCAGTCATATTAAAGTACCAAAATATTCCCTGAACGGCTGAACAACAAATTGTTATTTTTAATTATTTTGATATTTGCGTGTCATAATATTAAAACCATAAAATGCACCAAACGATAATAAAGATGCAAATCTAGGTTTATTATACATATAAATATCTAGAGTTGTAAAAAATATATATTATTTTTGGATTTTATTATATATTTATATGGTATATAAAACCATGTTAAATTATCAACAATTGAACACATAACATATTATAAAATTAATGACCAATATAAAAATTCTTAATAATTTTGGAAAATATTTGAATACGAAACGTGAAAACGAAATATTGCAATAACAAATGATAATAAATAATAATAAATTTATAAATACAAACTAAAATTTGGTTTCTATATTTTTACTGCCTGTATAAAACAGTTGTAAACCCATGTGTTTAATAATACCTAGTAAATACAATTTGATACAGATGTATAATACCCACTCACATATCTATAAATATCTGTCCTAATTATTATATTATACGTAAAATGTACAAAAGCTCGGGAATTTATAATTTTTAATTATTTAACGGTCAATACAGTGGAAACCAAACTAAGGTTGTCATAAATACTGGTTTGGTCGGCACAATTCCAGTTTTCCAATTTTCCCAGAACTTAACTTCAATAATTATTATTTATTGTGTTGACATTTTTATAACTAATAAAATATAGAGAGAAGAAAAAATGAATCTGTCAATTTTCTCAAGTCATCAACAATCCTAGTGTTTACATCAGGAAAAAAGGATTCTGAAGAAATAATATTACAACTACACCTCATCATCATTGATAATTCAGGAATAAGTGCATGCCAGCTACAAGAGAAGTGTTACTAAATCAAGTGGGGAAGAACGAATGACATTGTTTTGGAAGCAAGCAGAACAGCAATCTCAACTCGAGTTTTATGTCCTACGATCTGGCCTTTAAAGACTCCAAAGTCCTTTGCACATTACCTATTTTTTTTTAACTGGAAGCACGATGCCTTCCATACACATTCCCTAATCATGTATAGGTCAGCGATTGAAATAGTAAGTTTGTTGAGAGAGAGAACTTTTTAACCTTTAGAAGATACAGCTAAGACAGATTTGATTTTTACAAGGAGAGATGTCGACTTAGACTGAACTTGACTCATATTTTTACGATTGATTTGTTGCTGTTGATTATAATTACTCCTTATAACTATTAGGAAATGCAACCAAAATCACAGCAGAGTGTAGAGATGTTTGTTACTTCTCATAACAAGAAGAAGCAACAAAAACTACAGTAGAACAGTAGGTGTATAATGACAAGACAAAGAAGATAAGTTCGCCGATACTATGCTTGAAAGTTATGACGTCAGATAAATTGTAAAGCGTAGGTACTTTAATTAAGATGAGCCACGATCTTGAAAATGCAGTTGATCTGCGGTCGTGGCAGCTACAGACCAGATTCATAACGCAGGCTCACAGTAGAAAAGTTTATGTAAGTAAAATGACAGAGCAGGAACTCAAGATGTTACACAAACAGGAGCCAGGTAAACCGATAAATAACATGTAAGTGTAGTTAATTCAAAACTTTAACATTAAGATAATGATTAAATTAATTAGAGGTAAAACCAAAACGAGCGTAATCACTGGCATTTTTTTATCGTGGATTTTTATACAACAGTTATCATATATTTTTAAAAAATTTTAAAAATTACACATTCACCATTGGGTAATATTATATCACCCGGGTAAAGTCAAAAATAATCATCATAATATTTACATTATCTAGATGATCGGGTATTGTCAACAATATACTAACAATTCGATATTACACGCAAAGATGCAACACATATCATAATAATATAATTATATAGAATACATAATACAAATAAACATTTAAGTTACTAGGTTAGGTGTGACAAATGCAAAATGCAATTTATCTTTTAATACTCTTAAATCTCATCACAAAAATAAGAATTAAAATTGAAAAACCCTATATGTCAAAAATATGGTTCAGTGCCATAATTGTATTTATTACTTACTCAATATTATTATTATTTTTATTATAATTACATCATAATAAAATTGCATAAAAAATATTAACTGAGTAAGTTGGCGTGTCGATTAATAACTTAACGTATAATACACCATTCATGTAGGTAGGTACATACAATTCGCAAAAAATGTATACAATTTAATATTCCAAACGGATATACGTCATTATTGCGTGAGACGATAATAGGATATACTAGAATATGCATTTACGTGTACCTGTCATTTCTTTTTGCTGAAACAGATAGTTTCACTCATGACTTCTGTGCACAGAAAACAATCAAAGTAAATCGAATGTCAAACTTTATATTTTAATCACTGTGAAACGGAAGACTTACGAGAAACTCATCCGGATTCTTCCCCAGTTGAAATATAATGACGATTGCTGTTTATTCTATACCTACATCACTATATATAATTTAGGAGTCTATTGAAAAATAACGATGGGAATGATGCATAGTTATATACACTTTCCGTATATATAGCTATAAGACATTCGCTGTAAATCTCGAGAAAACGTGTTTTTGAATAGTGTCTCGTGGTATAATAATATACAAACACCGTCGAAAATTCAATGAAGATGTGTTACGAAGCTAGGGTGAATTTCTGTGTTTTTTCCCACCATTAAAATAATGTGCGCCATGCCTATAATAATATCGTGCGTGGGCGGATAACGAGCGGACCTAACGCCAGGCATCTCGGAATAGACGTTATAATATTATTATGTAGACTACTCTACGAAAAAATACCGAGTGCAAGAGTAAACAGATAAAATGGAATAGTGCCAAAAGATATTGTATATTTTTTTAATGTTCCTATCGCCTCTCGTCACAGACCTGTTTATCTTGGATTTCACCTTTGGTACGAAAAAAACACATAAACATATATAATACATATTTAATAATATATATATAAAGATAAAGTGAGTACTAAGGTTGGTGGGGAAAAGGAAAAATATATTTCGTCGGTTTTCTTATCTCTGGTCCATCCATCCACCGCGTCACAGAGTAACTGCATTATTTACGAAGGGGAACGATGGCGAAAAAAAACATCGTATATAAGAGACTATATTATTATATATTGTATATACTGCACGCGTTGGTTTTTGTGGTGAAAAAGAAAACGTGTCAAACGAAGCGTTTATAAAAGCATTACACACGCGCACACGCATGGTGCTGAGGAGCGGACTGAAGATAAAATGTCACGGAATAGAATATATACTAGCCAAGTAGGGGGGAAGAACATAAATATTATATTATTTGATGGGAATTTTTCAAAATGTTAAAACTTTGTAGAAAAAAATGGTAAATAAAATAATATAGTATTAGTGAAGCTATTCGTATTGATGTAGAAAATTAACTTCAATTTTAACTTTTACACTGTACTGTATATTATTACATTATACCTAAATATGTACAAATAAGTATAAACTTCATCGTACTTATTCTTCGTAATTCGTTTAGATAGTGCATATTATTTAATGTAAAATTTAAAATTAAATTAAACATACTCAGTAGGTATCATCGTATATATTACAGAAAAAATGAATATCAGTATATTAATTACTAATTAGTAAATTTTTTTGTCAGCGGATGACAATATGCGAATTTGAACATAAATTCACCCACAATCTGGTGGAGATGAAATAAATGTTTATATCATAAAACAAAAATGTAGTATACAATACAGTAGGTATAAATAATACCATTAATAATCAAAATGTATAAACAATTTTATAAACCTATACTTATAATATACTATAACTGCACTCGAAATGTTATTGTATAATATTTATCACCGATTATCAAATTAAATTTACGCTAAATATCTTTTATGACATTTTCTGAAAATAAAGGAAAAATAATGCATACGAAAAGTTGTGGTGGGATGTTTCGATTTCCTCGCATCCCGCTGTACACCAGAAAGTACAATGATACATATTATTAACTTTTAATAATAATAATAATTTAAGTATGCGTTAAAGAACGGTTTTTAATGTAAATGTTGAACATATTATGTTAGATCTTCAGAGTTTGACTTGTCATTATAATATGAACTCAAAAATGTAGTAGGTATACAATATTACAATAAAGCTATCATAACAATTATAATGTACAATATAATATGTATTATAAATAAACAACATTTAAGAACTAAACACATTACATAATATTATGTTATAGCCATATTTGTTATTGTAACTTTATTATGAGTAACTAAAAACTTTCGAGTGTATGTATGTATGACTTTTTCCACTACAAGAAGGTACTTCCTTTATTTTATTTATTTTAAACAACACGATTAATGTTATCTAACATGAAAAAAAAATCTTTAAATTAAATCTTTTTTATTTTACAAAACACTTATGCAATGTATTTATTTTTAATATTTTAACCATGAAACGTATAAGTGTATCAAGTTAGATTTTTAAATAATAATTACTATTCTAAGAAATTTACAAATGCGTAATCAAACATAATATTGTTTACAGTTTCGAAATTTCATGAAATTAAAATAATATTAAGTAGGTTGTAGTATAATATGAAAAATAAATGGCCGGAAGGAGTTAACCACTCTGTTGTACAGTTGGTGTCGAGTGTATCTCACCATTGAGTTAGGTCATTGTAATGGATGTAGAATGTAGATATTAAATTTAAATTCAATGATAATTGATAAATAATATTACTGTCGTCTGTAACTATATGATGAAAAACGATTCTGGAAATGGTCAGCCAGCATAATATATTAAATAATTTTCTAAAGATATTAATTAATTTAATATTGATTGTTGGGCCCCCGATGAATTTATTATTATCATTACTATGGACCGTGTTCGGCGACTGTTCCGCGTATCATCACTACCGTCCAACAGCTTAATCCGTAATATATGGGTCATTGACTTATATCTGTCACCAACTGGTATTATACACTCACGCACATAAAACCACACGTACTATCTATTGTAAATTATTTTGTTTAATTTAAATGTTTGGCGGTTGCCGATTAGTGATTACCTATAGGTAGGTACTGATGATTATTTTCTATATCTCGTGAATTGTTGTTGGTGTGGGGGGGGGGGGTGTATCGCCGCATATACTTTTACAATTATATTCGTGAGTGCTAATCGCCTTTTTTACATTTCTATTTGTGTGCGCACTAATCGCCACGTTATTTGTATTATATTGTAAATGTGCACAAATAACAAACACAAAAATATATTATTTTTAAAACAATCAAATAATGACACTCAATCGACGACAAAACATCGCAATCGCCCGCATCAGAATAATTCCAATTATTGGACACTCCTTCCTCACACACTCTTATTTAATTAGTAAAGAGCCTCATTCGATATATTATATGACACATTCCAAAAAGCAATAACCATCAAACAAGCATAGAGGAGGAGTGCACCTATACTAGCGATGCACAACCGGGGATCGCGAAATTTTATTAGGAGGTTGCCAATAATTTAACACCGAATGAAAAAGTTATATACCATGTATATTGTTTTATATAACGTAAAATTATTTTGATGTACTTGCCATATACGAGCTGTTGAGATAATCGTATTAATGTTTAAAATGTTGTATAGTTTGTAGTCATTATTTATATATTGTGTTATTTTAAACTAATAGTTTTAATATTTTAATATTTTATAATATATAAACTAATATATCGATATGAAAAAAAATTTAATTAAACGACCAAAGTGATGATAAAAGTGTTATTGAAACTAAAGTTCATAAAGTATCAGAGTCATCAGATGTAAAAAACCAGTCGAGATTTGAGAGTAGCAGTGTCAAATAACAAACCAATCAATGCAAGCTCAGGTCTCTCATTAAAATCATTACATCATGTAATAGTAGTTTTATAATTTTAAAAATATTAAATTGTTGATTATAAATTATAATAATATCAGTATTTTTTTTAATTTTGGATTTTATAAAACTTTTATTTTGTATTTTTAGAAATATAAAAATTGTAAAAAATCAACGATTTAATTTATATGAATAAAATTATTGTATACATTAGACCATTAAGTAAGTATAAATTATACACTTATATAATGTTGATAGGAAAGGGGGTCGCATTATCAAAACATATCATTTTTGGGAGTGGTGAATAAAAAAATTTTGCACACCACTGACCTATACAATATAATACGTTCAGAACTAAACATGCCACTTAAAATAACAGAAGGATCAATGTAGACCAAACTACCAAAATAATAGGGTATAAGGACCAGTGGGTCAGACTGTACCTACTCCACTGGTCTACTTGTGCAGACCACTGCTTCACAAAAATTTCAGATTTTTAACATAGTAAATTAAGTGACTATTTCCATATAAACTTATTTGAAGAATTCTCTGTAAAAAGTAAAATCCAAACAGATTGTACAACCAGTGTATTCCTATATTTTACCACATAATTTTCCGGGACCAAGAGTTTGATCTTTCGTATAGAACTATTGGCCTTCTTTGAAAAATTATCATAAATTTAAGAAAAAATTCATATGTAAATCAAGCCAGTATTTTTGGATATTACCCAGATAAAAATTAAGGACTTTATTTTATATACATAGTGAAATAGATAGGTACTTAGCGAAAAATGTTAAGTTCCCCAAGTGCCACGAATAATGTTTTTGAATAACAAACGAAATAACTGAAATATTCTTTGTCTAAATATTAAATTATGCTTAAATTGTTTATTCAAATTAATACCTAGATCTAAAAAAATGTTGCTTATGTATTTTTGATATTTTTAAATTACTGTAAAAACAAATTAAGTCCTCTTAACGCGTAGTATTTCATTTTGAAACTTTTTAACCAAGAAAAACTGAAACAATATATTATATAAATATAATATATGTTCGAAAATTAAAAATGTATATACCTAGGTAATAATGGCTTAAATTATTCAAAATATTAAAAAAAATTACATTGTGTATAAAAAATAATTATCTAAGTACCTAATGTTGGAATGTTTCAATAAATGTTTTCGTAAAAATAACCATCTGATATAAAATTTGATTTTTCATGGGAACTTATTTTGGTTTTAAGCTAAACTTTTTTTAATTACAGTAAGAACAACCTATGACTTATGAGGAACCTTGAATTACATTTTCAAGCCTAAAAAAACACACAAATTAATTAGAAGATTATTTCATATCTAGAAATTGCTTATATAAATTACTTGGTCAACAAACTCGATTCTGTAGAAAAATTGGTGCTAAATGGTAAATTTTCCCGTTTTTTTTTTAGTTTAATAAATAATAAATATTTTTTTTTACAATAAAACATGTTGATTTGCAAGGAAAAAATTATAAATTTTAAATTAAAAAATTGTAAATTCAATACTTTCAGCGCTCCTCTCTAAAAGTGTGTTAAATAATCTAAAAGTTGTGGAGTACCTCGTTATTTAGCTTAGTCACCTAACCATTTTGTATCCTGAACTGTAAATTACTTTGGACAAATGTGAAATATTCCCGTTCTAAAATTGCCATAGCGTTTACTTAAGGTCGTGCGAAAAATGGTACGTTAATCGCTTTTTACCACACACCCTAACATCGACCACCCTTGAGGGTTTGTCTTCATTTGGACCGCTGCATAGCCTACGGATTTATTAAAATGCAATCTCCATTCGAGTGTTTGAGACCCCCAGGTCGTGTAATCTCAGCGCAGCCCCTTAGGGCCGACAAAATAATAAAAACTTTCTACCTGGGTAAAGTCAACAAAAACTTTAACCTGCATATACCCACAAAGATTATTAAATTTATAGACTATGCGGGCAAAATAACACTGGAAATTAAAATAGAAAAAACCTGTTTAAATGTTTTTTTTTTCAAGCTGTGTGATTATTAGAAAAGTTAGTTGTCACCCTTTAAAAAAAATAATAATTTAAGATCTTTTATTATTCAATTAAGAAAGCCTATACGCGTGAAGACTATGACGTATATTAAAATGTCATCACTACATTAAAATATTAACTAATTAAGTAAAATATTTAAAAAAAACATTAGAAAATATGTTATCAACGTATTAATTGCGACAGTAATTTTTATCACGTAAGTCTTAAATAATTGTATTTCAATGATTTATAAATTAAGCTTATTGTATAATATGATATTCACCACAGTAATTGAATGAGAATAAGTATACGTATAATACTATGGTAAGTAATAAGTATCCACCAAAGTCACAAATTGTTTACATGAAATGCATTAACTATTAACACAATATATTAAGTCATTATAAATCAAACCACAAAACTTTTGTTTTCAAAATTAGTTTGATGTTTTAATAGTTTAAAACTGTAGATATATAATATCAGAGATTCTCAAACTTTTCATTCATGAACATTTTATATTTTGGCTTCCCGTCAAACTCACATTTATCTTTTTACATTCATCCTTTGGAAATATAAAATTATATATTATGATCAATATTTTAAATTCAGAGGTTGGACCCTTAATCATTTTTTTTATGTTTCGTTATAGTTATTCGAAAAAACAAAAATGTCGATACAAATTCTTCAAGATTAAAAATGTATGTTTCTGTTAATAAATATTTTAACTAGGTAGTTAAATTGTAGAGGAGTAGTATTGTTCACACAGGGCCTACTCTTCTGCCGGTTAATCAGGAAAAAAAACAGTGGTTAAATTGTAATTTATACTACATGATTAAAAAAAAAGAAACAAATCAATACAAACAAGGCCATTAATATGGAATAATACCATTATAGTAGGTAGTGGGTACTCTCAAAATATCTGTTGCGGTTTTTAAAATATTTAAATAATGGTCCCGGTGAGGATTTTTTTTAAGGTTACCATTACTGAACCGGTACGATTCGATTCCCTGATTATCAAAGTAAAATTAATTACAAAAAGTAACAAAGATGTATTGTGTATACTACATTTTGAATATACCAGGTAAAGCAAAAAACTCATTATTTCAAAAACTATTAAGTAGATAACGTTTTTGGGAATACATATTTTTTACAATTATTTGTTGTAATCTTTAAAGTTTTACCTTTTTATGAACGACGCCATACATTTTTAATTTCATATTGACAATCTAAATATTATTCAAAGTATTTCTATACATAAAAATGAAATTTCTGACAAGTAGATCGTAAATGAGTCATAAATATTTAAAGTTTAGATGAAGTTTAAACTAATCATTAATAATTTAAGTTACCTAGTTTGTGTACAAAATAAAATTTAATAATGTTCATATATCGCTTTAAAATTTAAACTTTGTAAAAAATCAATGCACAGATATAAATAATATTCTTAACTGGAAGTTTGATAAAATACCATTTTACTCACACAAGGTTGGTACCTACTGCTGAACGCAAGTTTGCCATGTTATGCGTGGGTCAAAGAGAGAAAACAAATCACCAACTGCAGAAAGGTAATAAGTCCATTTTTATCAAATTTGATTTTATCATCATTTCGCACTCAGCACACGTAAAATAGGTACATCGTTTACTGCAGAAAAAAAACTAATCTGACAGTACTTACATTTAAAAAAAAAGCCCTCGGAAATAACAGTTCACAACAAAAAAGGGATATGTGCAAAACATGTTTTTTGTCTCTCCTAAAAAATGATAAAAATTGAAATTATCCCCTTTCTGCAGTTGGCAATTCGATAACGCCGTTAGTTATTAATACTTGATAGTGTTCTGACATCCTCTTAATACTGTATTTACCAGGTGTTGAAAATGTAATAGGTATAATTTTGATAACATTAACATCATTAAATAAATTGATTTTTTTCTGTATCCAATATCTTTGCAATTTTATGAGTACATATTATTTACACAAATA
>NC_042495.1:3590636-3592962 GCF_005508785.2 Acyrthosiphon pisum | reverse complement strand
TACTATCTCTCATATGTATAATTATATGCTAAATTGACTCACCCTAATTTGATTGAGGATCCGTTAGACGTTCGATGAACAAAGGAAGAATAAATGGGCTTGATATTAAACCACTTTTGATTTATTTTTTTATTAAGAACACAACTTATATATTTGAAATACTTAAAAGAATATATTTATTATTTAAAATATAAAACATTACAATGAACATAATATATTGATATTGCTTATTACGTATGACTGCCATCAAGGGCGAACGCAGAGGGACTGAGTCTGTATGAATCTGGCCGGTGGTCGAAGGGTATCAACCGAGCACAGATTATAACGGTACTTGTATAGAAGGAGTAAAGGACATAAGCATAAAAGACCACAGATGTTTATCATAATATAAATATCTGTGTGATCGTATTATATAATGTTATAATATAATAAATTATATTGAGGGACATGATGATGACACTCTTGTTAGTTCTTGTATTAACTAGTTGTGAAGAGTGGCTATCATTACAATAGTAAAGACAAGATATTTTTATTTGATAGCTTCATACTTCATAGTGCCTATATATATACGTGCTATGCCATATATAATTTATTATACTTATACCTATATAGTTAGGTAAATATATTTACCACTGTAGTTATATATACGATGCGGATGAGTAGGTGTATTATTTAATAATTTATTATAATTATATATAATATTATACTGAAGGCAGCGGCGGCACGTCGCACAATAGATCAAAACATTATATATACCTACGTGAATAAATATTTATACAGTGTGATTGATTAAGCGTAAAACACTCATTATCTCAAAAAGTATTCACTTTTTTCAAATTTTTTTTTTTTTCAAAATTTTAGATCTACGCTGTTCTAGAATTATATAATTTTTTTATATTTTTCACCCTCATATTTATTAGAAAAAACACTATCAACTTCTGATTTTCAAATGGTAACCTATACTTTTAATTTCATAAATTAATAAAGCTATTTTTTTTATGAATTATCACGTTTAAATTTTCATTTTTCATTAATCCGTTGATGAGATATAACTCCTCAAAGTTGGGTAGTTTTGGCAGGTGTTTGTGTGTTAATGTGTTATACCTAGTCGGTAGATACCGCAGCAATTTGGATTTTTATGCCCCAGAGTAATAGATATTACACTTTTCAAATCATTTCAAGTACAGTAAGCTTATAAGTTGTGCCCCTTAATGTATTGTAAAATGCCCATTTAGCAGGGCGTCCACCGTGCGCCCCACTAAAAGTGATTGCGGCATTGCTGCACTTCTCATAATAATACTTATCAATTAGGTATAAAGACCAGAAGCTAAAAGTAATAAACTCGATATCGGTCGAACCCAAAGTGTAATACCGATAACCATTGTACCTACTCGCTACAATAACTTATTGTCATATTATAAGTGATTGGACCATTACTGTCACATATCCATACACACGTGTAATCCCCACGACCCCGCTACATACCAAGTCCTGTCTGATGAACATCGAAGGAAACAGTGTTGTCTGATTAGGCTGATATTCGATTACTAATAAATATTATAGATCAGTCTATTAATATCTATGATAATGTGGAGTATCGCTTGCTATGACCGTTTATAATCGTGGATCATTTTCCGTGCTGATAGTTACATGATTATATGATATGGATGTATACCAAATACCAGGTTGTTATGGATCACGTTACCAAAATACGTTGAATAGATAACTGATAAATATTTTATTTGATTAAATCATTAAAAAAAATATAATATTATGTAGGTATAAGGAAGGATAATCTAAGCTAAACGGTTGTCAACATAGAAGTATTTTTGGGGATGTTGGAATTGTTTTCATGTTTGTCCTATAATCATTAAACAATAAGCATAGTTATACCTAGAGTATGCAAATGTATGTGTAAATACAACCATCAGGCATCAGAAGATTTATAATAGTATCCAGTTCATCTCAAATATAAAACAACATAAATCAAATGTTTGATTTTATCAAAAAAAAAAAAAAAAAAATGTAAATGGTCAATTATAGCTCATAAAAAAAAAATCTTGGTTGTAATTAGCCAGGTACCTACCTAATATTAATTTTTTAGATTTAGTGATTTAGTTAATTAGGAATTTCATGTATTGAGTATTAAGGATTTTTAAAGATCTTTAATTATATAGAAATTTAATAAATATCTACCTATTACAATAATCTTAACAGAAAAAATAAGGGTATCCTATAATTTTTTTGTGGCTTGAATATGTGTAGATATTTGTACCTACAAAATCCTGGGTAGTGGGTAAACATGTCGTATTTCCCTGACTATCTC
>NC_042495.1:3586923-3589050 GCF_005508785.2 Acyrthosiphon pisum | reverse complement strand
TTTTCGACGCGATGACTACGTTAAACGAAAGCGGTTGTCGCTTCGCGAAAAAATTGACATTTAGATTACCGTAAAAACAACGGAAACGTAGGAATTCGTGTACTCGCAGAAAAGTTTCAAGTTGGAAAAACACAGATCGCGGATATTGTTTCTAACACAGAAGAAATTTATAAAGCGTGGGTTGAAAATGGAAATGAAGAACGAAAATTAACGAAACTAAGAAAATGTGAAGGCAGTGTGATTGATAAAGAACTTTTGGTCTGGTTTAGCAAAACTCGAGAAAAAAATTTACCAGTTTCCGGACCAACAATACAAGAAAAGGCTAAACAACTTGCTGAAGTTCACGGATTAAACGACTTTAAAGCTTCAAACGGGTGGCTAGAAAAATTTCGAAAAAGGCATAACATTTCGTTTAAATCTATCTGTGGGGAAGCTTCATCCGTTGATAGAATAGCTGTTGATGACTGGAAGAAAAAATTGCCAAACATAATCGATAAATATGAAAAGCGAGACATCTTCAATGCCGACGAGACTGAACTTTTTTTTAGAGTTCTACCCAATAAAACTATGGCATTTAAAAATGAAACGTGCAATGGTGGAAAAGTTTCAAAAGAACGGTTGACTGTGCTATTGTGCTGTAATATAATAGGTGAGTTTGAACGTCCTCTCATCATTGGTAAGGCAAAACGACCGCGGGCTTTCAAAAAATTAGACGTAAATAAATTTCCCGTTGACTGGTGTTGGAATAAAAAGGCCTGGATGACGACACAGATTATGACAGACTGGCTCATGAAATTCGATAAACAAATGATTAAAAGTCAAAGAAAAGTACTACTTTTTGTCGACAATGCAGCTCCTCATCCCCATCTTAAACTAAAAAATGTCGAGCTAGTCTTTTTTCCCCCAAATATGACGTCTCACTGCCAACCTTTGGACCAGGGCATAATCCAACAATTTAAAAAGCTCTATCGTAAGCAACTGTTACAAAAAGCTGTTGCTGATTTGGATGCTGGAGAATCTAGCGCTATAAATGTTTTGGACGCTGTGTATTGGGTGGCTTCTGCTCAAGCCTGAAACTGTAAAAAAATGCTTCTTGCGATGTGGTTTCAGTCACCAAGTCGATGAACAATTAGAACAAACAATTGATACTGGAGAACAATCCGTAATAGATAGAGAACTTTTAGCTCTCATCACACTGATCGACAGCAGTGTTGAAGTAGAGACATATTTTGAATTAGACAAAATCATTTCCACTCACGACACCAATCTAACGGGCACCGATGATCCTGATGAGCCCGATGAGCCCGAAAATAAGGAAGAAGACGAGCCTGCAGAAGCAGAAACTTCAAAATATCAAATTACAAGTTTACAGGATGTTTTGTCTGCTGTAAAGAGCGTAAGTCATTTCATATCATCAATATAGGTAAAGAGCAATTCCGTTTTTACTTCTGCTGTAACATTAGCGAATGATATTACTAATGAGATTGTACAGAGACGGTGTAATTATAAACAGACAAAGCTCACCGATTTTTTCAAACAAAAATAATTTAAAAATATGTTAAAATATGTATTTTGTATAATTTTAATTTTAATTGTAAGAATATAAAAATGTAATGATAAATATTAAATAATCATTTTTGATTTTGATTGTAAAAATATACTTTAAATAATAATATGTAATTTGTAAAAATATAAAAATGTAATAACTTACAATAAATAATAAGTAAAAACATTACATCTATGTATATTTACATACATAGTACATTATTATATAAATAAATTTCAAAAAATGTATCCCCTCTGAATAACGGACACCTCCGAATAACGGACAAAATGTTGGTGACCAAGAGTATCCGCTATTCAGAGGTTTCACTGTATAATAATAGCATCTTAATGTGTATAAATTATTATCAGGGCACGGATTTTATAGTTTTTGCTAATATTGTTATAGAATAGTTAAAATACTAAGAATTATACGTATCTAATCATATTACATTGTGTCATTACACAGGTTCATTATTAGATGTATGCGCGACACGGAGGTAGCGGTACAGGGACTACGTCGCACACACTCGCACGCGCATGTCAATACGTAATATTGTCATGACGAAAAAATTATTTTTTTTT
>NC_042495.1:3583843-3585368 GCF_005508785.2 Acyrthosiphon pisum | reverse complement strand
TCCTCAATTAAAGGGTCTTCGATACATTTGAGTGGAAGTTTCAAGAACTGAATCGTTGTTTAGGTCTAAGATTGAATCAACTCCATTAGCCATCGGTTGAGATATGGCTCTGTGACCGATGAGATCACTGAGGCGATCATACCATTTATGAGTGACTTTGTTGTGCCCACTGGTATTATTTTTGACCCGCATTTCCTTCAACATTTTTTTCAAAGATTTCCATTTAATCCTTACCTAAAAAGTATATAAAATGTGTAATAAAATAACATGTTGCAGAATGATATATAATATATTTAAGACAGTCGGTCAAATGGAATGAGTATTTGGTAGTCATTGACTAAAAGTACCAAGCTTTACACTAAAATTGTGTATTTACTTCACTGACAGTGTATTCACTTATAAGTTGCTTATTTAATTCATTAGCAACCATCTTACAAATATCTTCATTCCGATATCGTGATCCGTCCAAATGCTCCATGATTTTTTTTTCTTCAAAAATATTTATCATCGTATTGACAGCAGTGTCCGACCAAATGACTCGTTTTTTTCTTGTACTTATCATCGTGATGAAAATTAAGTAATTGTGTTACTAAATTACAAAATCTTCAAAAAAATAGGAACAAGTCACAAATTTTGAAATTTAACAACAGAAATTTAAGTTATTAATATTGAAAGATAGCACTGTAATAAAAAGTATGATAATTGTTTTGGTCATGGAATACAAAGTATAAAACATGGACTAAAAAACAATCGCATTAACTTAAATTTAATTCGACATCTAATCTTGATATTTTTGGTGCATATAAACCCGCGCCCTAATGCGCATTAATTTAATGCGCATTAAATCAATGCGCATTAACTGCTGCATATAAACGTGGTATGTATTGCATCTGTATTATTTTTTTGGTTCGTGGTACGACAGCCTCTTACAGCATTAATGAAACCTTTGTGTTTTTTTTTTTTAGATAATGGAATTTTAGTTTTTACTTTATACTTGGAATTAATTCATTTTTCTAATTACAATAATTATTTAGTCTTTACAGAAAGAAAGCTAAATAGTGACTAAATAATAAATTCAAAGCGGTCAGAAATTATAAATTTATAAAATAAGTACCTATTAGAATTCAAGAAAATACAGTGAAACCTCCACTAACGGACACCTCCCAATAGCGGACACCTCTCAATAGCGGATGTTTTTTGGGGAACGGGGACATTTTCACTACTTTTCGATAGGAAAACCTCCGAATAGCGGACTCTCCGAATAATGGACATTATTTTATTAGGGAATTTTTAAAATAATGGTAAATCCCTAATCATTATTTGAAAATATAATCTGTAATATGCCTATCTGTAATACGTATTCACATTCGTATGCACTCTTGTAATAATGTAACATAATTACGATAACAAACTCGTTATGGGACGATACGATTATGACAAATTCGGTTATCGGTGAAGCGATTATGTCTATGACAAAGTATGTCAGTTAGTGACGGTTTCGACGCGATGACTACGTTAAACGAAA
>NC_042495.1:3580576-3582545 GCF_005508785.2 Acyrthosiphon pisum | reverse complement strand
TTTTGTCTGCTGTAAAGAGCGTAAGTCATTTCATATCATCAATATAGGTAAAGAGCAATTCCGTTTTTACTTCTGCTGTAACATTAGCGAATGATATTACTAATGAGATTGTACAGAGACGGTGTAATTATAAACAGACAAAGCTCACCGATTTTTTCAAACAAAAATAATTTAAAAATATGTTAAAATATGTATTTTGTATAATTTTAATTTTAATTGTAAGAATATAAAAATGTAATGATAAATATTAAATAATCATTTTTGATTTTGATTGTAAAAATATACTTTAAATAATAATATGTAATTTGTAAAAATATAAAAATGTAATAACTTACAATAAATAATAAGTAAAAACATTACATCTATGTATATTTACATACATAGTACATTATTATATAAATAAATTTCAAAAAATGTATCCCCTCTGAATAACGGACACCTCCGAATAACGGACAAAATGTTGGTGACCAAGAGTATCCGCTATTCAGAGGTTTCACTGTATAATAATAGCATCTTAATGTGTATAAATTATTATCAGGGCACGGATTTTATAGTTTTTGCTAATATTGTTATAGAATAGTTAAAATACTAAGAATTATACGTATCTAATCATATTACATTGTGTCATTACACAGGTTCATTATTAGATGTATGCGCGACACGGAGGTAGCGGTACAGGGACTACGTCGCACACACTCGCACGCGCATGTCAATACGTAATATTGTCATGACGAAAAATTGTTTTTTTTTTCACTCTAACATACGATTATAATTCTAACAATGCGTCGCAACGGTTACCTCGATTTGCATTCTGACAAAATATTTTTTTTTTTCACAACATGTAAAAGGGATTGACCTAAGCACATTTTTAAAATTTTACTAGGTTGCTTAAATAATTAAGCTTGAAGATTTGCAATTGTTTTAATTTTTTACAATATTTATTGTAATTAAAATTAAAAAACTTAAAAATGTATCGATGTCATTCCCTCGTACATATTGTGGAGAATCCGAATATTTTTTCAGAATCGTGATACAATTATCAACACATATCGTTAGAATTAGAAACAGTAGTTTTTGAAAAATAAACATGTGGTGACGAGGCCCCTCAATTGAATAAGACTTTACTATGCACTACACACTGTCTAGTGCCTACATCTCATTATCAGCCGTGATATGAACTAGCACTACCTACAGTTGCTTGGAATCACCAATACTTTTGTAAAAATCGCCTGTCGTCTACAATAGTTACAATTGGAGTTGTAGTACAACAGTCAGATTGTTCTCACCAAAGCAACTTGTAACCGCAATTTCATTGCAACGCAACTGCAACGCAACGGAGCACAAATAAATTAACGAACATGTTCCCACTGGTTGCAACTCGACCAAAAAGCGATCAAACTTGCATGAAACTTAATTGCAATCGATTGAAAGCAACTCGACATGCACGGTTTTTTCTCCAGTTGCGTATTAGTTACCACCGTACGATCATTTATTTGTTTTTAAAAATACACATATTTTTAACATTTGTATTATGACTAATGAGCAAGAGAGAAACATTTTTTTTGTTCAACAAATTTTAGCCAAAGCAACATTCATGTCTGTATGATATAAGATCTCCAAGTTATACCAGGACGGATAAAAAAGAAAGAGCTTGGGAAGATATAGCTAAACAAACTAATGAATCTGGTTAGTATTTTTTGAATTTTTTGAATTTATTATTTAGTTTTAACAATAAATGTAGTATTATATTTTAATATAGTATAATATATAATTAAATGATATAATATTGTATTAGTTAATTAAAAAATTATAATCAGTTTTAAACAATCAAGTGCACTATAAATATAAACAAAAAATAATCCAAAATACATAGGTATCTTTAAGTTAAATATTAAATATGTTAAATATTCCATTGATAAGAAATTTCACCGGCCAGGCGTCATAAAATAATCACATAGTTTTTCCCGTA